>NC_048598.1:88769919-88847422 GCF_003668045.3 Cricetulus griseus | reverse complement strand
GGGCTGGCATCCATGGTCTCTTAGTGTAGGTAGAATATCTATCCAGGACCTTCTGGCTTTCAGAGTTTCCAAGGAAAAGTCAGGGGTGATTCTGATAGGTTTGCCTTTACAGGTTACTTGACCTTTTTCCTTTGCTTCTCTTAATATTTTCTCTTTGCTGTGTATGCTTGGTGTTTTGATTATTATGTGTTGAGGTGACCTTTTTTTTGGTTCAGTCTATTTGGTGTTCTGTAGGCTTCTTGTATTTTCATTGGCGTGTCTTTCTTTAGGTTGGGAAAATTTTCTTCTATGGTTTTGTTGAATATGTTTTCTGCACCTTTGAGTTGGATTTCTTCACTTTCTTCTATACCTATTATTCTTAGTTTTGGTCTTTTCACAGTATCCCATATTTCCTGGATATTTTGTGTTAGGGATTTGTTGGACTTAAGATTTTCTTTGGTTGATGAATCTATTTCCACTAGTGTGTCTTCAACTCCTGAGATTCTCTCTTCCATCTCTTGTATTCTGTTGGTTATGCTTACATCTGTAGTTACTGATCGTTTACCCAGCTTTTCTATTTCCAGCATTGCCTCAGATTGTGCTTTCTTTATTTTCTCTATTTCAGTTTTTAGGTCTTGAACTGTTTCTTGTATTTTTTGGTTTGTTTTGTCTTCAATTTCTTTAAGGGATTTTCTCATGTCCTCTTTGAGTTCCTCTATCATTTTCCTGAAGATGTTTTTAAAGTCTTTTTAGTCTTTTAAAGTCTTTAAAGTTTTTAAAGATGTTTTAAAGGAGTCTTTCTGAAGGAGTAGCACGTCTTTATTCTCTTCTGGTTCATCTGCATTGTGATGTTGAGGTCTTACTGGTGTATGGTTCCTAGTCTCCAGTGGTGTCATATTGGGTTTTCTGTTGTTGGATGTGCTTTTATCTTGTCCTCTTCTCATCGTTTCTTCTGGTGGGTGTAGCAAGTGTTTCTTGTTCTCCTGGTGGGTGTGGGACCACATTTCCCTTCTGGTAGATGCAAACAGATCCAATACTCTGATGTCCGTTCTCTTCATGTGGATGGAGGTGCCACTGTTACCCGGGTGTTGGCAATGTCTGGGTGTGCCGAGTCCCGCTGGGAGGGCAGTTGGAGGCAGAGCTGTCATCAGGCCTCGGGGTGTCGGATCCCGCTGCCGAACTCAGTATGGTCACTGTGTCAGATGACTCTGAGCAGCGACGATGAACTGGAACTGGAAACAGTTCCTGGCCTACCTGGGCCGGCAGATGGAGGCCGGGCTGCCTCTGGGTGTTTGGTGTTTGGAACCCACTGGGCCCTGGTCACTAACTAATGTGGAGGACGAGAGGGGATGGTGGCCATACCACACTTGACTTAGAGTGGTCCACATCTCTCTGATGGCCTCAGCCATCCTTGATGGCTGCTTCTCCTGCCTACCTCCTCTCTTGCAGCTTCATTCCCAATCCAATCCTCAAATCCCTTCTCTTTCTTTTGTACTATACTGGTCCCCGCCCCGACACACACACACACACACTTTGTGTTTCCTCTTAGCCCATCCAGGCTTTACATAGTGGCGTCTCATTTCTTTTCCCAAGAGTCTTCCTGGTTCTGGGTTGGTCTGAGGCTCTCCAGGAGACCCTGACATCATCTTGTAAAGGAACCGTTTCCCTTTCTTCACAGTAGCAGTTTTGATGGTCACCTGAGGTATGATGGTCTCACGAAGGAGTCTTTCTGAAGGAGTAGCACGTCTTTATTTGTCTGACCTTCATTTATAGGCCCCTGTTGTTCCTTCTTTTTTGGAAATACTGTAAATATCCAAACAACTTTTAGAGCCAAATCCTTCCCTTTTCATTGCCTAGACTTCAGTTGTACATATGGTTCAAATAAGAAGATGATCAAACTATGAGTTCATGAGTCACACGGTCTATTGCCAAGGGCCAATTTTTATTTAGGTTCATAACCCTTTAAAGGGGAGAATAAATGTGAACAGCTCTCGCAGGGATGCGCGTAATAAATGAATGTGGTGGTTAATCTTGCTTGTCAACTCGATGGGATCTGCAATCCACTGGATGAGTCTGCCAGGACATTTGCAGTGTGCAGAGAAGAGCCTGCTTGGAGCATGGGGTTGTGCCTTCTGTTGAGTGGCCTACATAGAAACAAGTCTGAGGAGAAGGCTGTGATGCATGCCCATCATTGCTTCTTACCAAGCAAGTGCATCTATCCTGTCACTGCCGTTGCCATGCATTATCAGACCATAGTCTCTTCAGGTCCTGACACAGACTGATGATCAGTTTCTCTCAAGTCATCTTCAGCCACTTTCCACACCAGACTGACCTGCAGAGGCACCTAGCTTTATGGACAGAACAGCTCCCCATTTCTGAGGCTCTCTAGCATCCAGATGGCAATTCTAGCAACCCCCCACCCCTCCCCGCCCCGTGATTGGTTCTGTTTCTCTAGAGACCCTTGCCTGACACAATGAGGTACATTATTCATAACGTGAGTTCCAAAGTTATTAATCTGTTGCTCACTGAAGCAGGGCTCTGTGAACAGCAAGTTGTAATTAAAACCTGAACTCTTTATGTGAGGTGACCAGGAAAGGTGACATCCCACACAGTGCAGATTTACAAGGATTCCAAAAGTCCCTGCATGCTGGGAGGTGGGGCTAGGGACTGAAGAAAAGGTTCCCAGGTTCACATGCTTATAGGTTGTGGCCTTGGCATCGAGCTCTCAAATGTCTGTCAAATTCTTAAGTTTATATATGGTTTGAGTCTGGTATCTTAGACCATTTGGTCATCCTGACATCCTGTGAGGGTGTGCGTGCGCACACACCCACATCCCCCCCACACCCACGCATGGCTGCTCTTCCAGTGGTCCTGAGATCAATTCCCAGCAACCGCATGGAGGCTCACAACCATATGTAATAAGATCCGGTGCCCTCTTCTGGCCTGTAGAAGTCATACATACAGACAGAGCATTGTATACATACTAAATAAATAAACAATAAATCTAAAAAAAATACTTAATGAAATTTTTATTATTTATCTGTGCATGTGGGTGTGTTTGCCTGTGTGTGAGCATCCATGTGCATAAGTGAAGCTGCACACATGTGCTCATACATGTGAAGGCCTGCAGTTGACGTCAGGTGTCATACTCTACCACTCTTTGTCTTATGTATTGAGGCAGGCTCTCTCAGCTCTGCCTCCCAAGGGCTGGGATTATGGACGGACTGCTGGGCTACTTGCCACAGCTTCCCTGCTTTTACATGAGTTTCAAGAATCAGAATTCTGGTCCTCCCACCTGCATGACAAGTACTTTATCCGCCTAGCCATCTTCCCAGCCCTTATGGGATTGTAAGGACTTGTTGCATCTCGTAAGGACATCTGAAGCCATGTCCTTATCCTCTACCCTCTTCTGCCCATCACAAACATTCTTCGTTCTGACTCAGGATCCACACTCCAGTCTGCCTGCTGAAACAATTGTTCTTTGGACTGTCATTGACAATGAATTCCTTTAAATCATCTAAGAAAACATGTGTAATCCACTGGAAATTTCAAGGCATTGAGTCATCATCACTCGCCTTGTCCCCCTCAAATTCCCATCTCTTATGTAAGGCTGAGTCACATTTCATGAGGTCCGGGCACTGAAGAAAGGAACTGGAAAACTCTCAAGGTGTGTGTGTGTGTGTGTGTGTGTGTGTGTGTGTGTGTGTGCGCGCGCGCGCGCGCGCTCGAGTGTGTGCATCTTTGAGGCGCTGGCAGCAGCTGTCTTGCACGAGACCCCACATCCTCTGATCTCACTCTCTCTGCTTCATGTTCTACCCAGGGAAATGTCTGATGGAGTTTGCAAGAGTCAACTGCTGTTCTGCTCCCAAGCTCAGGAACATTGTGACTGGTGCCAGGACAGGTAGACGGTGCTCTGGAGAAGGGCTGGGTGGGAACCTTTTCTCTGTGCAGAGTCCAGAGGCAGATATGATATGTTTGGGGTCAGCTCGCAGGTGTGGATTCTGGCTAGAGCCGGTTTTCTCAGAAAAATGCAGAGGACATGGAGCAGAATCCAAGAGGATGAAGAATAGAGAATTGGGGGGTGCAGAACCGGGGAGCCCATTCCTTGGACGATGAGGTAGATCATTGAGAGTTAACCATAACATTGTCACATGGGAATCAAGCAGATGAAGGCAAAGTCTCCCCCAAAGGGAACAGAATGAGCCCCAGGCCAGCATGACTGACATATCTAAGGCTACAAAAAGGTGTGGGAAAGAGCTGTTCCCTAGTCTCATGATCACATCCATTTGACTATGCCGGTACAGAGATGCTGGGTGAGTCCTCCAGCAAGGAGAGAGTTTCTATTGGGGAGGTGGGGGCCTTGGATTGTCAGCCACCTTCTGTAGAGACATCTCTTTCTTCTGAGGCCAGGTACTTAGGACTCAAGAACAGTGTTTCCTGGGAAAAGGGGTGGGAGTACTCAGGAGCTCATCTTTCTTATGAATGAACAATGCCATCCTTGGGTTGATACCGCAGTCCTGTGTCCTTGCCTATCTGAATTCCTCCCTCCACTGCAAGAGACAGCCATCTGTCAAAGGTGACAAATAACCAGAAGTTGACGAATGTGAAGCTGTCTAGTAACTGCTGCCCCTTGGGGTCAGTGGGCCTCCAAAGGGATGTCCCCAGCATCACCGGAGACCTTGCCTCATGTTTTCCTAACTTCATGACCTTCCATAGAGATGGCCACTAACCACATGTGCTCATTAAACTCTTCATATGTGGGCAAACTGCTGTGATCATCAAAGACTTGTGGGATTTTTAAAGACTTAGTGTGAAAAAAAGTAAACACAGCACATCAAATGATTTTCTAGACATCAAAGATTACATGTTGAAATGATAATGTTTAGATATATTGGGCTAGATTACAATATGGCATTAAAATTAATCTCAACTGTTTCTTTTTACCTCTGGCCCCACTCCAAGGCCCATGAAATGAACAAAGGGACAAAGACAACAGAAGGATAAATGACAGCAACAGAGTCAAGGGGGGCCAAAACTCGGATGGATGCAGGGTCACTGACTTCAGCAACTAGGTAAGTCTGGGTCTAAAATGGTGCCTGAACTGTGTCCCTTGTCTCCATGGCCTTGGAATGTGATGTTATTTGAAAAGAGAGGGTCTTTGTATTGTAACTAATTATGATGAGATCTTACTGGTTTATGGTGGGTTATAAAGCCAGAACAGGTTTTCTTGTAAGAAGCCATGTTAATGTGCGAATGTGCGCACATGTGCGCGCGCACACACACACACACACACACACACACACACACACACACACACACGTGATGGAAGAGGTGGACCCTGGAGTGATGCAGCCACAAGCCAAGGAGTACCATGGGTTGTCCTCAGCCAGAGAAGCTGGGAGAGGCTTGAAGAGTGGGAAGACTTCTCTCAAGCCTTCACAGGGTTCTACCTACACCTTGGTTTCTGACACCCAGCCTCCTTAATGTGGGATGCTAAATTCTACTGTTTTAAGCAACTCAGTTTGTGGTACTTCACTGTAGAAGCTGAAGGAGAATATTGTTCTCACTATGGACAAATACCTTATTTGTAATTTCTATGAATTGTGAACAATCACTCAGAACATATTGAATATGTTGAATTGGACTAAATAAGATTTAAGACACAACTAAGCTGCCATCATGTCTCATACGGCTTACGTTATGTTCCTGCTGGGCAATACTACTTTAAGAGTGAACAAAAATGTGAGATCTTGGGTTCTTGGGCTCTTCATTTGAAGAGAGTGGAGAGGTGGTGGAACAAAAGCCACAAAGGCAAGAAATGATGTCCCATGCAGTCTAGCAGAATCAATAGCATCGGGTTATACTGGCATTTCGGGCATTTCAGGCCACAGGAAGTCAGGACATCAACTTCCTCCCCACACAGGATAGGAGTCTCGTGCTAGTCCCCCACCATCCCAGTGTCTCCCAGTGGGTCTTGTCCAGGGAAGACTGGTAAGGTGGAGGTATAAGATGGCCACAATGAACATCCCAGTCTCTCCTGAACTGGCTGGAGTTAGAGCCTGGTATTCTATTCCCAAAGCAGGGGTTCTAGGTGCCTGCTAGCCTGCATGTCCCTAGGCTGTGTGGGAATGGTGTCTTGGGGTATTTTATACAGTTCATCAGTATAAGAATGCAATGTTAGAACCCAGTTGTTGCTCAGGCCTCAATACACGTGCATCTGCCCTTCCCTCTCTTAGATATGACAAGCACCCTACTGAAACATTGTCTATGAAGCCTTAGCTTACAGACTTCAGGGAGTCTCTCACCTGGGGAAATGAGTTTACATCAGAGTGGATACCAGTGGCCACGCCCCCTGACCCCCACCCCCCACCCCCACCCCCGCGCCATCCCCTGGACTCCTACCTGGGAAGTGAAGAGCCTATCTACAGATTTTGCTATGAAACCTCCTCAATCCTCAGAAAGATATGAAAAAAAGTTCCTGCTCCTGCCACATAGGCCCTGATTTCCACACTTCAGAGCCTCTGCTATGATGTCTTTGTCTCTGGTGCTGGGGCCCTGCTTGTGTCTGCTAATCTCTTCCAATAAATCCCACACCCCCCAATAATCTGTCTGTGTCCCTTTTGAACTGGCATCCAGACCTTTCCATTGTCTCCAGAGTCAGTGGGATGGAGTGAAAAGTGGGAAAGAGAGAAGCCACCTGGCTTCATGTTTTCCTTGGCTAGAACTAGGATTCTACTCAAGGTTTCTGCCTGGGGATAGTAGTTTGGTTGAGCAGGGTGGCAGCTGGTTGCTGTATTTTTCTCTGTCTATCCAGGCTGAGAGGGGACTGAAGGTCGGTCACAGAATATGTAAACAGGAGGAGGTCTCCCTGAAAGCTTGCCATTCTGGAAGGGCCTGCATGTCTTCAGGGTTGGGAGTTCCAGGGCTAGAGTCCTGATGGGGGATCCTACCTGCTTTTAAGGGGGGCTTCATATACAGAGTGTTATAGACCAATCTGATATGATAAGTCTTCCAAGATCTAAGAGACCACAAAGGTGACCTAAAAACCACTCTCCAGAGCCCCTGTCTGAAGAGCGTTCCTTTTCTCAGTATAAGAGTTGTGCCTGCTGTTATGTCTAGTGGCTTTCCCAATAACACCTCAGACAGGCATAGCTCCCCTTCCCGAGCTGCCTGTATCTATTCAAGTTCTCGCACTTACTCTGAGGGACACCTGGTTGTTCTCTCTGTTTCTGAGATTCCATTCCTGGAGAGCCAGTCCTGGCTAACACTTTAGCTCACTGCAGGAGTTGGACAGCGGGTCATTCTTTATTAACCAAGTGCTTTGAGGCTACATGGGAGCACACAGCAGTGTGAACCCTAGTGATGGTGTTAGCTCTGCTTGTCTTCCTTTCTGGGAAAGTGTTGGGGGTAGCCTCAGAGTTTCTGACCAGTGAACTAGTGACTGGGCCTGTGAGTCAGACTATCCTGAACCCCACTGTGCAGTGTAAAGCAAGGTCTCTGCATACACATCAGCATGTGTCCGTGTGTTCCAGTAGGTTTAGGTGTCTGTCTATTGAGCTGACTTTTCTCCCTGGCCCCAGATTTGGTTCCCAAGTTCCCTAGCCTTCTCCCCTTGTCTGTTCCTTATCTCTGGCTTCAGTGTTTTAAAAAAATGTCATATTGAGCAGCCAGGACTACTCAGAGTCCAGAATGCAATAAGTTTACAGCAGGGGATGGGGCTCCGCCAGGGTCTGGCTTCACAGCCTGCAGCTGGTCAGAGTCAGAGGGGTTCTTGGAG
Source organism: Cricetulus griseus (assembly GCF_003668045.3). Lineage (NCBI taxonomy): Eukaryota > Metazoa > Chordata > Mammalia > Rodentia > Cricetidae > Cricetulus > Cricetulus griseus. The sequence continues at coordinate 88,839,666 of NC_048598.1, read as the reverse complement.
ACTAGCCATGCCTGCTGCAGGCTGTTCCCTGGCTTCCCACTCAGCCATCTCAGCCTCAGCTCAGGGAATTTCGGAGATTAGTAGTTATGATTGGGGGTGGGGGCTGAGGGTAGGGAAAGAGAATGATACTCTTCTTGTCTACCAGCATTTAAATAGGAGATGGAGGGACAGGGTTTCTCTTGGTTGGGACAAGACCCACTGGAACACCCCTCCCAGCAGGCAATTGAGTCAGCACTCCTGGGTGTTCTGGGGTGAGAGAGTTCTGGCTGCTCCCCACAAGCCCCCAGCCCCCCACTGCCCTTCTCTAAGATTCCAGAGAGACACAGATCACTGGCTCTTTCAGGATCTTGGCTGCTTTTCAGTTCCCACGAGGACTAACAAGAAGAAAAGGGCTTCCACCCTAGCAATGGGAAAGTAGCTAGGCCCCAGGTGGGGAGTGTCTCAAGATAGTCAGGGCTCTGACAGTTTCTCCAAGCTGAGTGTTCGAAGATCAACCTCTCCTCATGGACTCAGGTGTGCACCTAGAAGGGGCCCAGCCAGAGACAGATGTTTTCTCTGTCTTTCCAGACCATGGCTTTTGCAATTAGACCTAGGAAAACAATTTTTTCCCCTTTCTTCAGTTCTTTAAAAAAAATCAAGATTGGCTTAAATACAAAGTGATCATTTGGGTCTTTTGAAGGTTTAAAAAAAAGTTGGGGGAGAGATGACCTTTCGAGAATAAGGCTTTGTTTCCAGTTGCCTCCCACCCCCAGAGTTCCCAGCTCCTTCTTGGTCAGGAAAAGGCTTTGCTTGTCTTTGACTGAAGACTGGAGATGAGATAACACCCCTGTGTTTCAAAGACATTTCCCCAAGGGCCCAACTGCTTGCAAGGCCTCTGAGGAAACCTTGGCCAACCTCCTGGCTCCAGCAGCTGGCCTCAAAACTAAGACTGCTTGGCCTGTCCCGGAAGCCTGTGAATCCCCAAGTCGGCAAGAGGCTGCACTGCGAGATCACCCTGTGGCTCAGATGCCTGGCTGCAGGCCCTGGGCCTGCCTCAGCCAGGCTAGAAGCTAGGGTAAATAAGCACATTTATCTTATACAGACCTCATCTTCTGAGGAATTGTACTGTGTGGTGATGCTATCAGCATCAAAAGGTCTTTGCTCCTGTGGAGAGGGGGAGGCACAATTCTCCTCATCGGACACTTGATAATTATTGATGGCTGCTGTCATCTATAGGATTTTTTGGCCATCAGGTTGTAATTTTAGTAGAATGTTAACTTCTTTGCCCCAAGACAGAAGACGGTGGCTCTCCCAAAACCCATTTGACTATATAACCCACAAAGGCTAGTTTGCATGATGCTACTGTAGGCACCGCTTGAAGACAGGGCATCTGAGAGAGGCATATTGGGAGAAAAGAGGGAGTCTTAGTCTAGAGAGAGAACAGACTGGAAGCCTCAGGACCTGAGATCTTGACACCAAAGGGCAGCCAGTGTGGAATATGGAGCCCTACCATGACCTTGTGTCCAGGTGTGGTACAGAGGTAGCCAGATGCCTCATCAGACACTGGCATCATATGTGGCACAAGAGTGGCAGGCAGGGTCCAGGCTGTCTCACATGGATAAAACGTGTCAGTAGAGCAACTGTTTACTAGTTCTAGACCACCTTTACACGCTCAGTGGCCACCTGGCCCCATGGCCAGTCCCTTGAACTCGGTGTCTTATTTTCTTCCTCTGTGGTAGAAGATGGGGAGAAACACACACACACACACACACACACACACACACACACACACACACACACACAGAGTGAAACAGCCCAACGCAGGGGTCACCTGAGACAAAGGGACTGTTTTGGGACCACCAGCTAAGTATCACCAGCTGAGTTCTGTCTTGGGCCACAGAGGCAGGTTTATTGCCAAAAAACCAGCCTATTCCCAGTTGGCCAGGGCTGGTCTGCCTGCTGGAGAGATCTAGAGAGTTCTTGGTGGACGGCGGCTGCCTTGGGAGATTGCGGCTGGCCCTTTCCCTCTTGCTTGTGTTTGGGATTAACACGTAGCCCCTTTAACCTTTTCATTTTTCTAACGAGATGGAAACTTGGCTGGTGACCAAGCCTGGACGTGCTTGCAGAGTGGCTGGGCTCAGGCCCAGCGCACGGTAATTGTGGTCATATGTGAGATGCTGGCCTGCTGGGTGTTATAGCTGCAGGACAGGACTTCCAGGCAGAGAGAAGCTGAGGAAAGAAAGGCAAATGGTGTGGCTTTGGGCTCCCATCCTCACCTATCTGTCCCTTGGTTTTCCTGTTAAAAATAGTGGGATTGGCTTGTAGGACCTGGCTGATCTGAGAGTCCAGATGGCTTGAGAAACAGCCTAGCTCTCATAGAGTCCCTCTTCTCAGCTCTGGAATAACCTTCCGTGTACACAGGAAAGATGAGGTAAGAGGCTCCAGGGCTGTGAGTCTGCTCTGCCTCGTCAGTCTAAATGTGTTTTCACAGGACACACAGAAGGCTGGGTACCCTGAGCCACTACATACCTACGTAATGGTTGTGACTGCCACTATCCTAGGAAGGAGAATTCTGGGTCAAAGAGGCTAACAGAGTGGGATGGGAATGCAAGCAGAAGGGTATAAAAGTGGTTTACAGGAGCACACGGTGAAGTCCTGAGCATACAGAAGTGAACTTGTTAAATACCAGGAGCCAATAGCTTCAGGGGCTGGAGGTGGGGACTGGGAAAATCACTTGGCTTGTAAAGGGGCAGTAAGTATGACAGCTGAGAAGGAGACCCTGACTCTGGACCTCTTGGCTTGCCACTAATCCTAATAGTTAGGAGACAGAAGCAGGAGGATCCAGAGGTGAAGGCCAGCCTGGGCTGCAGAGGGAAACCCTGTGTGTGTGCGTGTGTAGTACTAGTATAGGAGTAATAGAAGGAGAAGGAGAAAGAGGAGAAGGAGGAGGAGGAGGAGGAGGAGGAGGAGGAGGAGGAGTTATCTACATAGCTCAGTCAGTAGAGGCCTGCACACAGGCCTGACAATCTAATCTCCTAAGAGTTCTTTTCTGACTTTTGTATCACACACACACAGCAGAAAAACTTAAAAAGAAAGGAAAAGCAAAACAAAGGACTTGAGTAGTTATTTTTTTCCAAAGAGAGTATATAGTTGACCCATCAACATGTGAAAAAGCACTTGGCTTCACAGGGAACAAGGGAAATGCATATCAAAAGCACAGGGAGCTACCACTTTGCATCCAGTAGGAAGGCAATAAAAAAAAAAAATGGAACCGGAAAATAACAAATGATAAATAAGCACTGCTGCTGGGAAGGTAGCCTGGTATAACTGCTGGGAGAAATGGCTGCCTGGCTCCCCGAAGCATTAAACACACAACGATCCACCCACTCCCCTCCCAGGTATATATAACCAAGAATGAGAGGCAGGAACACCAGAGCTGACAGCCAGTTGCAAATCAGTGTCCACAGCAGCATTCACAAGACACAAAGGTGGAAAAACCCAACTGCCTATCACTAGAAAAATGATAAAGATGCTATATGTATACCTGGCTGAATGTCATTGAGTCACAGAAGGAAATAGAATTTTGATATATACTGCAACATGGATGGACCTGAAATAAAATGGAAACAGAGGTAAAAATACTGCGTAATTCCATTCAGGCAAGGCACTGAGGTCAATTGAGCTACAGACAGAGAGTAGAATAGATGCTACCAGAGGGTGGGAGATGGGAAAGGGAGAGTTATTATTTAATGGGCATACAGTTCAGAAGAGGGATGATGAAAAAAATTCAGAGCATAGATAAATCTGCCTATCATGTGATAGACACACAACCTTCAATGTAGTTGATTTTCCTGGAGCAAACTGTCACAAGCTGGTTGGAATATTACATTGTACACTTTTATAACAAAAAAAAACGTATAAAAACTCAAACAGAAATGTGTCATTAGAATTATATATTACAAATCCCACAGTTATACAGCCGCTGCTTTAATACAAACGTGTGTGGGTGTGAGTTTGTTTGTATCCTCGAGCACAGGTACCCATGGAGACCAGAAGAAGCAACAGATCCTCTGGAGCTGGAGTTACAGGTGGTTATGTGCACCAGAAACCAAACTCAGGACCTCTGAAAGAACAGCCAGAGCTCTTAACCACTGAGCCCTCTCCCCAGCCCTATACCCTGCTTCTTCAAGTTACATTTTGTCATGGGCATTTCTCCTTTCTCTTTTCTTTCCCTCTCTCTCTGTGTCTCTCTTTCTTTCTTTTCTCTCTCTTTCTTCATTTTTCTTCTCTCTCTCTCTCTCTCTCTCTCTCTCTCTCTCTCTCTCTCTCTCTCTCTCTCTCTCTCTCTCAAGACAGGTTTTCTCTGTATTGCTTTGGAGCCTGTCCTTGAATCTCGAACTCACAGAGATCTGCCTGCCTCTGCCTCCCGAGTGCTGGGATTAAAGGCGTTGCACTACCAACCCCTGACTTTCTTTTCTCTTTCTTCTTTCTTGCTCTCTTCCTTCCTTCCTTCCTTCCTTCCTTCCTTCCTTTCTTTCTCTTTTCTTTTCTTTATCTTTTCTCCTTTCTTTCCTTCTTCCTTCCTTCCTTCCTTCCTTCCTTCCTTCCTTCCTTCCTTTCTCGTCAGCTTCTACTTTAAATGTTGCTTTGCATTCCATTCAGTGTCAAGGGCAAATACAGTTAACCACTTGTCTGCTTTAGGGCATGTCTGCCCACTCAACTTCATTTTTTTAAAGTAATACTGCAGAGGGTTTGTGTGTGCCTTTCCACATTTTTGAACCCTTGCCAAAATTTCCAGGGGGTAGAATTACTGTGGATGAGAACAAACATTTTTATAGTCTGCAATCTCTGTCACCATATTATTTTCCTTGAGCATTGCAAGAAGCTGGCAACACACTGAGCTGCCTATTTCACCATGCTTTCCTGAGTCCTTGAGTATCAGTTCAAACACTTCTTTCTATTTAGCTTTGTATTTTGTTGGTGATTAGCAAGCTGGGGCGTGTTCCTGCGAATCTGTCTACAAATTGTAATTTGTTTTATGTAAATTGCTTCATCATCTTTGTCCCCATTTATAAGTAAGCTTTTTGGTTCATTATTGTCAGTTAGCATAAACTCCTGATATAATATTCCTATCTGAAAACTTTTAAGGAAAGAGATAGAATACAAACGTGTGTGTGTGTGTGTGTGTGTGTATACATACACACATATGTTCTACTTTAAATGTTCTAAATATTTTGCCCTTTTTCATTCTTTGCTTGTTTTGTTTTGACAGGATCTCATGTAGCCCAGGTTGGACTCAAATTCTATAAGTAGCTGAGAAAGACCTTGACCTCTTCTGATCCTTCTGCCTCCATGTCCTGAGTGCTGAGATATTGAGATATAGGTATGCACCACCAGGCTCAGTTTGTGTAATCCCGGGTCTCTAATCCAGGACTTTGTGCACTAGGCAAACACTCTATCATTTTTTAAGTACAGAAACTTTGCATTACTTTGTACTCAAACCTGCTAGCCTTCCCTTGTGACTTAATCATCCATTTCTTTTCTTTTTTAAAGATTTGTTTATTGATTATATATACTACAGTGTTCTGCCTGCAGGCCAGAAGAAGGCACCAGATCTCATAACGGATGGTTGTGAGCCACCATGTGGTTGCTGGGAATTGAACTCAGGACCTCTGGAAGAGCAGCCAGTGCTCTTAACCTCTGAGCCATCTCTCCAGCCCCTTAATCATCCATTTCTAAGTATACTAAAATAAATGTTTCCTTCAGTTGAATGATCAAGTCTCTTTCTCAGTTTGCCTTGACTTATACTTAAGAGTATGGAACTCTAGTCCATGCAGGATGTCTCTGTAAAAACTGCCTTGGCCTGCGGAAGAGATGGTTCCCCAACCCCTGTCTCTGAGACAGACTTTTACTGTGTAGCCCAGATTGGCTTCAAGCTTGCAATCTCCCAGTCTCAGGCACTGCTATTAGAGGCATGTACAACTCTGATGAGAGATGTCCTTCTGTATATGTTTCTTTTATTGGTTGATGAATAAAACACTGATTGGCTGATTGGCCAGGCAGGAAGTATATATAGGCAGGGCTAGGAGATGAGGAGAATTCTGGGAAATGTAGGCAGAGAGGTCACCATGTAGGCTGCCAAAGGAGTAACAGGTTTCCAGTAACCCAAGACCCTGTGGAAATAGATAGATTAATAGAAATAGGTTAATAATTAAGACAGAACTAGCCAATAAGAAGCCCAAGCCACCAGCCAACAGTTTTATAATTAATATAGCGTCCGAGTGTTCATTTGGGGCTGAAGGGCAGAGGGACCAGCCAGGACCAAGAATCTCTCGTTATACAACTCACTACACCTGGGTAAGGAAGGGATGATTTCAGGGTGTAAGATTGTCAAAGTCTTGGGTTTCATTGACCTGGGTTCCTTGTTTGGTATGATGACTGGGCCCAAGCCTGGTCACATGACTTAGTCAGCTAAGTGTCTTAAGAAAGAGGTCACACAGAACTAGACAGTGCATCCTAATCCTCTAGGACTAACCTTGCTCCTGAGGATGGCAACAATGGTGGTTAAAAAAAAAAAAAAAGGCAGGACTCAGGGTTGAGTTTGAACTCTGGCTGTGTGTGAACTCTCAACCTCCAGCTGAAATCTGCAAGTGTGTCAACCATGCCTGACTGATGGCTCTGTAAGGACAGTATGAAGTGACATGAAGGATGTCCTCCACTAGTGCATGCTCTGCTATGGATCCCTTAGGGGCCCTGGGTCAAGGACTGTGAACAGAGGTGGCTCTGAGCCCCCTTCCCCAGAGAGTGGACAGGCTTCCAAAGTTGTCAACGCTGTACTGTCTGCTTTACTAACTGAGAAGGCCGAGGATCATCAAGACTGGATGGCAGAGAGTCTAAACAAGTGGTTCTCAACTTTCTTAATGTTTCAACCCTTTAATACAGTTCCTTACGTTGTGGTGACTGTGGCCATAAAAATCTGTTTTTGTTGTTAATCCATAATTGTAATTTTGCTACTGTTAAGAATCATAATGTAAACATCTGATGGCAGGATATCTAATATGTGACCCCATGTGGAAGGGTGGCTCGATCCCCAAAGGGTTTGCAACCCACAGGTTGAGAACCACTGCCCTAAACTGTCCCTGTATTTTCCCACAGCCTCCTGTGGGTACAACACAGCTAGCTCTACTGCTGACGGGTTATTTGTGATTAAGTGAACGGCTCTGAAAAGGTCATGGAAAAATCCAGAGGCAAGATAGAATGTCCTTGGACTGGTCAGCCTGTTCCCCCTCAGCTGGGGACACAGATGAAGCCTCTGTGCGAGTTCAAAGAGACTCCCCCCCCCCAATAGTCTGCTCCCCAGGAAAACCACACAGCCTCTTAAAGGTCCCTTGTGCCCATGGCTCGCCCATCAGGAAGCCTGGGGCTTGGCGGAGGCTCCAGGAAGCAGGGCCTGGGAGGTGAGTTACACCTCAAGTGCAGCTGTCCCAGCTTGGAGTGGCTTCTGATGTCTGTGAGAGCTTGGGAGTCTCAGGTCATTCTAGTGCCCCCATGGCACAGATGTGGAAGCCCAGGCAGGTAGCCAGTTAGCGGAGAGGCAGCATTTCGGTTGGCGAGCTAGGTTCCCAGTCCAGAGCTACCACAGTGACACCCTCTTGAAAAGGACTCTCCTGATCCTTCTGAAAAATTCTTTGCTACTGCTCAGTGTCCGGAGGATTAAAGCATTGGACAAGCTAGAAGCCTCCACAGTGGCGAGCAAGCGCGTTTCCTGGGGCTAAGAGGGCAGGGAGGCTTGGCTGTTTTGGAGCAGCTGGAAGACCATGTGGGCAGTGGCCTCCAGCTGGCCCAGGTGTGGGGGTGGGGTTGGGGTTGGGGAAGTCACGTGACACCAGCGAGCCACCCTGACAACTTGGCATTTAAAAATAAAGTTACTTTCTGTTAGCTTTTTTTTTTTTTTTTTTTTTTTTTTTTTTTTTTTTTTTTTTTTTTTTAAACAGAAGCCACCCAGCTCTTGCCAAGGTCTGAGCCGGTCCTCAATCCTGCCTGCCCATGAGAATGCCTCCGGCTGCTTCTGCAAACCCGAGAACTTGGCAGAGTGGGGAGGGATGCGCGCGCGCGCGCGTGCGCGTGCGCGTGCGCGTGCGCGTGCGCGTGTGTGTGTGTGTGTGTGTGTGTGTGTATGTGTGTGCGCATGCGCGCGCGTGCCTGTATGTGATGGGTGTGGGGAGGGGCAAGGAGTATCTGTGCTTCTGAACACTTCTCAGTCTTACCAAGAAGTCCTGACAACCTCCATGGTAGAGTGGGTACGAAAATGTGCCCACCACTCCGGTTGTCCAGGCCTCCCTCAGGAAGGCGCTAAAGGGTGGCCTATCACCCTCTCTTCCCCCTTCTCTCTTCATTAATCTTACTTGCTTTCTTCAGGGTCCTGCTCTGGGCCTCTAAGGAGCCATTCTGAATTCGGAGTGTCTGCTCTCTTCAAAGATTGCTAGCCGGAGGCTTTACCAGGGACCCACGGGTGAATTACTTGTGACTGTGATTATTTCTGTTTTGAGTCATGTGTATATCACCTCCCACCCAAGGGGGAAGAACCCTGAGGGCAAAACCCCTGCATGCTCCTCTCCCTCCTCTGGCCAGCCTGGAGACTGGTAAAGGAGAATTCATTGTTTCCACCCTGTCACACTCAACCCATTTAATTCTGACACAGTCATGGAAGATGAGACTGGATTTTTAAAAATATCCATTTTTATGGTGAGGATCAGTGAAACACCATGGAGTCAATGTCTTCCATAAAGTCACAGAGTACAGAGTTAGCCTGGGTGCCCTTCCCCAGCTCACAGTACAGTACATGCCAACAGTAAGGATGCCCCCAGAGCAGGCAGGACACAGCTCAGAAGCCTTGATTTATCAGAGACTAGGCCATGTATGAAGGTCTATTTTGGTTTTAATTTCTTGGGGCAAGGGTGTCAGCTCCCAGGGCACTGGGACAAAATGTGTGTTGAATAGGGGAGTACTGAAACACCGTTGTGTCTCTTGTAGCCCTCCTAGAGGAAGAGGACAGGCTGTTGAGGTGAAGGGGAAAAGTCTGAAGAGAGAACACGTGTGCTGTATACCATGTTCCTCTCACAGGAGTGCAAAGGGCCATGTCTCATACTGGAGGCTGCACTGGCTAGACACAAACAGAAAGACCACAGGCAGAAGAAAGGCAAAGATAAAGTTGCTTGTAATTTCACCAAGAGTTATGTTTGCTCAGAGCTCAATTCCATCCAGGGCATCAAGGAGATGGTGTGTGGGAACAGCAAAGAAATGTTTTCCAAGGGTTGTGGGTGATCTAGGTTAACTTATTGGATCTCCATGGAGACATGTATGTTATCTCCATGGATACCAGCAATCTGGGGGTAGCATCCTCCATTTACATGTGTGAATGGAGGGGCAAGCAGATTGATTAACTTACCCAGGGTCATAAAACAAGTAGCAAAGCAAAGATGTGAGCCTACACCTGCCTGATCCTGCTGCCTAATACGAAAGGCAGGGTTCTCTCTGATGCTGAAGGGATGTCCTTAAGTATCCCAATGAGCCTAGCCTGGGCTGTCCCTTAGCTGCTGCATCCCAATAGCTCCTGAGTGATTTGAATCACAGAAGGGTCAAGCCAGACGAGATCATAGCCTCTGCTGCCTAGCAGCTTACCCTGCTCTCAGGCATGGCAGGGGAAGGATGTGGGCCACTTATTCTGTGGAGGCCAGACCTTGGCTGGAAATTTTGGGCACCGAAGAGGCATTGGGTATTTTCCCTCTGTAAACCTTAAATACCCCGTAACTCTTAGAGTGGCTTGGACAGCTAATAGGGAAAGACCCTGAGTGGATTCCATGAGAGGCTAAGCTGGGAGAGGGAAAGCAGGGGTGTTGCTGGAGTTTCTTGTCCCTCCAGGTCCCACCACTCTTTCAGCCCCAAATAAACACACAAAGACTTATATTAATTATAAAACTGTTGGCCCATGGCTAGGGCTTCTTATTGGCTAGCTTTCTCTTAATGATTAACCTACAACTACTAATCTATGTATTTCTACATGGCCTTATCTTAACAGAGAATGCCAGGTGCGTCCTGTCTTCCCAGTCTCTACATGGCGTCTCTCAGTGGTCTCTCTCCACCTACCTTTCCCAGAGTTCTCCTCATCTCCTGCCTCTACTGGCCAAACAGCGTTTTATTCATCAACCAATAAAAGAAACATATATACAGAAGGATGTCCCCCATCACAGGGACTCTGGGCCAACCAAGACCCAGAGGTGGCAGCGGCATCCGTGAATCATGAAGAGGGCCACAGCCAATTGCTGTGAGCTGGAGAGGACAGGGGCATGTCTGCAGGATTATCCTGCCCCGGGGCTGCTGAACTTCCACCCACTTGTCTACTTCAGCTGGGTTTTGTGCCTCTGCAAAGCCCTCTCACTCCTCCTCCATGTAATCACAGGGCTATGTGTCCCCATCGTAGAACTTGTCACCCTGCACTGTAACTCTGCTCAGCTCCCATCTTCACCACTGTAGTACAAGTTCAGTGCATACTGATTTTCTCTAATTCCCCCAGTTGTAGGGCTGGCTCTAGCTCAGGAGGCAAGTGGGGGTGGCACTCAGTCCAGTGGAAGACTCAGCCAGGTGTGGGGAGGCTGGGAAGTCATTTAGGACAGGGAGCTTTTCTACAGAGAAAAGAGAAGATGGGTATCTTTCAGTTTCCTTTGCTTGTTTGTGTGTATCGGTCACCCTCCCCATGTGAAAGTCTGGGGCCACTTTCTGCTAGGTGATCTTGAGATCTTGCTATGTGACATGTGCATGCCTCAAAATCAGCACACCATGCAAAACTACACACCGAAACCCACAGGGCGTACTATTATTATACTCAACAAACTAAGAACATAAAGAAATTACATCAATGCAATCAAAGCCATTTACACAGCTAACATCATGGCCAATGATGGAAGATGGAAGCCTTTCTCCTAAGATCAGAGCAAGGCAAGGTTGCCTGGCCTGCTCTCACTTCAATTCAATTCAATTACAAAACATCGAGTAATGCTGATTTTAAAACCTTCAAGCGATTTAAACACACACTTCTCCAAAGACAATACACAAATAGTCAACACACATATGAAAAGATAATTACCATCCTTAATCTTTAAAGAGAAATGCACAGCAGACCATAAAGAGACATCATCTTACACCCCTCCAGATTCTACCATTACAAAAAAAAAGAAAGAAAAAAGAAAAAAGAAAAGAAAAGAAATAAAGAAAAGAAAAGAAAAGAAAATAACCAGTGTGGCAAGGAAGGTGGGGAATTGGAACTCTTGCTCGGTGGGATTGAAAAACAGTGCAATTGCTCTGGAAAACAGTTTGGCGGCTCCTTAAAATATTCAACATACAATTGCCATATAACCCACTAATCCCACTACTGGGTATATACGCCGAAGAATTCAAGTGGTGTCTGCAGGAGATGTTTACAAGTTCGAATTCAGTGCAGCATAGCTCCCAGCAGCCAGGAGATGGAAGCCACCCAAGTGTCTGTCAGTAGAAGAACAGATAAGCAGAATGCAATGTATACAAGTCTTTGAGCTGCTGTCAAGAAATGACCAATGCTTGGTATTTACAAAGAACAGAAACTTAGGCTGGGTGTGGTGACACATGGCAGTAAAGCCCGGCACTCTCGGGAGGTGGAGGTGAGAGGATTACGGATTTGAGGCTAGCCTGGGCTGCATAGTAAGACCCACACCCACTCACACACCCTAACCAAATCAAACCAAACAGCAACAAGAAAGCACTTCAGAAATTAATTTTTCTCTGTTCTGGAACCTGGGAGTCCAAATAATAAAGTCCCTGACAGAGTCAGTGTCTGCTGAGGGCTGTTCTCTGTTTCAGAAATGGCTGCATTGCTGTGTTGACGGGGTGGAAGGGGTCACCACTGTGTCCTTGTGTAATGCAAAGGCAAAGGGAGGAAGTGTTCTCTTTCAGTCTCTTCATAGGAGCACCAATCTCCTACACAGTTCAGTCACCTTGGGCTAAATTCTAAAATAACAATTTAGACAGACATTCAAGTCATAGCAGTACAGAAAGTAGTATATTAGCCTTAGAGGGGAAAAAGTCTGCCTTGCAGTGGTGGTGCACACCTTTAATCCCAGCACTGGGGAGGCAGAGGCAGGCAGATTTCTGTGAGTTTGGGGCCAGCCTGGTCTACAGAGCTACATAGAGAAACACTGTCTTGAAAAAAAAAATTCAATGAAAAAAATTGTGGAGTGGTTTTACAAGGTGAATCAATTTGATACTCCTGAATTACACACTGAAAAGTGGTTACTTTTATGCTATGTGATTTTTTTATCACAATAATATTAATTTTAAAGACTATCACAGTGTTTATGGCAAAATGAGATAAGAGCACATTAAAAACAGTTCCTTGGTAACACGCAGATAAAAAGAGATCAGACCATAATAAAAAGGTAGTTTGTAATACATATTAAGTGATGGGAATGCATAAACACTACAATAAATATTTTTTTTTCTTGAAAAGGCTCTGGAGTTGGTCTGTAGGGCAGGAGGGCTGTGCAAAGTCGGGAAAGGGCATCTGCCATCTAACAGAGTAGACTCCGCTGTGACTGGACAGGTCTTGTAGCCATTGGAGAAGTCACCAGTGGATTACTCTGTGGCTGGGTGATGATCTGTGTCTGGAAATGCCCTTGAAGACTTACCCAGAGGGATGCTTTATTCAGAGACTAAAAATCACTCAGCTCAGTTGAGTCAACTGTCACTACACACGGTCAGGGCTCCCACAAACTCCTTCAAAAGCCTGACAGTCTTCCAGCTCTGCGGGGCCATCTGTTCGAAATTCTTCAGTGTTTTAAAAGCAGCCTCAAGTTAGCGGTGAATGAACCAGTGCTGTGTGTCCCAATGAATCTTTATTCATAAAAACTGCCCTTCAGAACTGGGTGTTAGTGGCACACACCTTTAGTCCCAGCACTCAGGAGGCAGAGGCAGGTGGATCTCTCTGAGTTCAAGGCCAGCCTGGTCTACAGAGGGAATTCCAGGACAACCTCCAAAGCAATACAGAGAAGCCCTGTCTCAAAAAAACAAAAACAAAAACAACAGCAACAACAAAAAGAAAAAAACAACCAAACAAACAAAAAACAAAAACCAACCAAACAAACAAAAACTAAACAAAACTAAACAAAAAAAAACCTGCCCATCAGCCAACAGGTTGTAATTTGTCGATCACTGGCCACTGGCCGATCGTTTCTCATATGGAAAGTCACATGAGAGCTAAGTAAGATTTACTTCATACTCAGATTATTCCTTCATGTATGGATGGGTGGGAACAGAGTCACATTTTCAGCACAAGTTGTCAGAGCAGAGCTGAATGAAGCCCATTGGCTGTTATGGGGCTGGGGAAGTGAATTATAGCACGAGGTCCCGAGATATTGGTACTTCCACAGAAATAGACATTAGAAGTCACTGGCTGTTTCACGTTGCTATTGGGAACACTTTAATTTTGCTAAGTACTTAGGATGCGGTTTGAAATGATGCGTGACTTCGTCCTTCTAGAGCAACTTGAGGTTTGCAACATAATTGGGAGGAAGCTTCAGAGGTGTCCCCAGCCCTTTGCTGTGACAAGCCCACACTGGCCCATCACAGTTGCTCAAAGTCCATGCCCACTTCATGGCCCACTCTTCATGTAGGGTGTCCTATTGTTTTGGACAAAATATAGTGGCAGATGTCAATCATTATTATAATATCACACAGAATAGTTTTACTGCCCTAAAAATACTGTGTGCTCTTCACTGACTCCTGGCAGCCACCCATCTTCCTACCATCTCCATGGTCTTGCTTTTTTCATACCATACTCTTGCAATCATGTGGCATATAGCATTTTAAGATGACTTCTGTCACTTAAAACTCAACACTTTCTGAATAAAAGCATTTTATATAATTTTATTAATTTTATATAATTAATAAAAGTCATTATTGCCAAATATAAAAATTGCATTAAAAGGGGGGGTGCTGGTGAGAAGGCTCAGTGAGTAAAGGCGATTGCTGTGCAAACCTGGCAACCTGAGTTCAATCCCTGGAACTGACATAATGATGGAAAGAGAGAATTGACTTCACAAGGTTGTGTTTCCTGACAGCTACATTGTGCATACCCTCTCCAACAAACAGCGTGTGCACACACACACACACACACACACACACACACACACACACACCAATAATACAACTTTAAAAATGGGATAAAGTACACAAATTATATAAAATGTACTGTTTCAATTGAAGCACATAGCCTGGCACGAGCATTTGGTACATTTGTAGCTCTATGCTAACTTCATGACTGTCTAGTTTGAAAATGTTTTCATCACCTCGAGAGGAAGCTCATTCCTTTAGGCCATCAATTCCTATCCCATCCTCTTGCGGAATCTGGAAGATCCTTAGAACACACACACACACACACACACACACACACACACACACACACACACACACACTATACACATGCATACACGCATACACACACACACCACACACAAACACCACCCATACACACACCACACACATACCATACACACACACATACACCACACACACACCACACACACACCATACACACACATACAAACATTTACACAGATACATACACACACACCACACACACACAAATAAATACATACACACATCACACACATACCACACACATAAACACCACACATTCACACACCATGCACACACACACCACACACACAAATGTACATGCACACACACACCACACACACAAATGTACATGCACACATGCTTGCTCATGTCTGAGGTGGAGCTGTGCTTACAGTCAAGAGTATACTATATGTGCTGTTTGAGTAAGCACACTCTTGATCATATTCTTAAGTGAGTTTTGTGCAGGCAGGCTTGGGTGTTACATTGGTCTGATAACGGCCATCTATCTAAAGTGCTTGCAGAATGCCATGCTTCAGCAGAGAGATGAATTGTGGAGCCTGAAGAATGATGGGCAGAGTAGAAAGGCATACATTTGTTATTAATGAGACGAATTATTCATCATTGGAGGAGCAACTGCAGCCGACATCTTCCAAAGCAACAAGCAAGTGCCCTGTGGGACAGGAGAGGAAGACACAAATAGACGAAGCTGTGTCAGGCTTGGTTCCTGAGACGTATTTAAAAAGATGGCCTGTCACATTGCAAGCAAGGCAACCAAAGGCGGGGGGATTGTGAAATCCCTTGGAATAAACAGCAAAAAATTCAAACTGATGAAAAGTTGGTGTGACTGGCTTGCATGTCATGTGGGACTGGTTTTAAAGCATTATGACTCAGTTTAATGGCGGTATCATCTTTCTCCATGGTGTGTAAATAACAGTGCATCTTACCAGCGACAGCCCTTAAAAATGATACTACAGTAGAATTATCTGTTTGGGTTATTTCCATTTACTTGTCTGTTTTCCCTCTGGACTGCCAATGCTTGTTTGTAGTTTTTAACTGGTGATGGTAGCATGCTCAAAATAATAATCGTTGCTCCAAGATGGAGGCTGATTACACTGCAGATAAACAGGGAGTGGGAACAGCTGAGTCACCAGGTTCTTGAGTTTTAGTTCCCTGCCATCACAAACATGGCATTCACCTTATGGCCCCAAAGGCTGCTCTAGCTCTCGTCATCATGTTACTACTATGGAGGGAAGCAGAGGGGGAAACTTTTATGAATACTTCTTCAAAGTCATAAATGACACTGTTGATACCCTGTGGCCAGAACTGATTAGAAGGAGTCTAGATAGAAAGTACAGGCTTCTGTCTAGACATCATGTGGCTAAGACCCAAGGGTCCTATTACTGGGGAAGAAGGGGAGAATGGGTGTTGAGGGAGAGGTGCCACAATTATTAAACTTCATGGCGCCAATTCAAGTGCATTGTGGGACCTACGAGGTCTGTTCTGTAAGTACGGTGGAGCTCTCTCGTGGAGAAGGGGAGTGAGATAAATAACACTTAAAGTGAGAAGAAATAAAAATAGAGACGGGAGCAGGCCTGGTGGCATCCACCTGTAACCCCAGAACTTAGGAAGCAGAGGCAAAGAGTCACAGTTCAAGGCCAGTCTGGGCCACACAGTGAGACCCAGTCCCAACAACAAAATAGGCGAAGGTATTTGAGACAGAGGATGACCAAGCAAAGGCCCTGGTGCAGGGGAACTTTAAGTTAAGCTTAAGACCTGATAAAGTTGTCTTGGTTGGTGTGGGGTGGGGTGGAGGGGTTGTTCCAGAGAAAAGGGCCACACAGACAGCTGGCTAGCTGGAGCTCAGGCTGGGAGGGCCCCTGTGGTGCTGTGTGGTCAGCAAGGACTCATCCAACCCTTTGATCTTGTACTTCCTGTTGCGCACACCATGTTTGTCATGAGTATGTGGTGAGGAGCCCATGAAACGAAGCAAAAGGAAGTCCTTGTAAACTATCAGCGCCCCACATATGTTTGAAAGATGGCTGAGTATTTGCCATCAGGGCAAAGGCCGAGGGTGGGCACGGAAGGCATGACGTGTGTGCTTCTTCAGTCCTTCTACTGTCTGCCTGTCACCTTGGGTGGGCAATTTGCTTTGCCCATTCTCTCCATTCCCTTGGCAAAGCAAATTCAGACAAAGCCAAAGGAATTTTTAGTGGGACACAGTCAAGACACATGGGTGTTTCTAGGATGGCTGAAAGACAAGGACAGGTAGAATGGAGGATGGACAGTTCTGGGTTGTCCTGAGACCCATTTTTCTCTCTCTTTTCCAGGAGGCACAGACACACAGTGACCTGTGCAGCCAGAGACCAGTTCAAGAAGTCAATCTGGGCTCACAGGAGTCAATCTGCAAGGTTCCTGATGCCTGGGCTAGAGCGAGGGTTTAAGGGGAAGTGAGGCACACAGCTCAATTGCAGAGATCCTAGACCTCCTTCCCTCCCTCCCTCCCTCCCTCCCTCCTCCCTCCCTCCTCCCTCCCTCCCCTCCCTTCTTCCCTCTCTCCCACCTTCCCTTCCTCCTGCTTCACTGCCTCGTACAGTCTCAAGCAAGTCACTGCTCAGAGTGAAGCCCAGGGCATAGGCTCTGAGGTGTCATAGGAACATGGCCGGGGCTGCTCAGCATCAAGTCAGAATTGGTTCCTTCAGCAGAGTGGGATAATGGAATCATTCTTTGTAAATAAAGACATCGAAGACAGAGGTTAGAGCTGAAAAATGTCACCTGAGGTCAGCTGGTCCCACTCTCCCAGAATACAGAGAGGAGCAAGCCCTTGATGCAAAGCTCCACAACCAGACTTGACTTTTGAAGACCTGCTTCTCAGTGTCTAGAGTCTGACTTGCCTGAGTTTTTCAAGTGCTTCCTCAGTGGCGCTCACAACAGTCCTGGGGTGTAGGCAAGAGAATTTCTAGTTATAGGGAAGCTGAGGCTGGCCAGTGTCCAAGGTCACAGGGCCACTTGAGGTAGAGCTGGTGCTAGAACTGAGAAGGATCCAGACTTTCTTTCTTTGCTATGTAACTTGGAGCTTGTCTTCCACAGCAGAAACAGTAGTAACTGTGTTAGGCCAAGACAGCCTCTGGCCTTCCCCCTCCCAGCCCCAAACAGTTATTGCTGGATAAGGGTTACCTCAGGAGCCCTCGTGTATCTTCCTGACCCAGACAGTCCATCCCTGACTAAGACATTCTTTTTCCTGGCAGGAGTTTGGTTTTCCATGGGTCACTCTTTTTAATAAATGTCCTCTTCTCACCCTCTGCCCCCAAGCTACCCTCAGTTCCCGACACCTTAGTTTAGATGGGTGTGGCAGCCACTTGGTCCCCTTTCGTACAAGAGGCTTCAGGCAGCTGCCACACAATGCTGTGTGGTCTGATGTAGGATATGAATATTTTAGATCTGAGTTGTTCTTAGAGACTGGAACATGTAATTGCCAGAGGCATGTGGACTCTGGTTCCCCGGTGATAGGGATGGATGTAAGAAAGATGCATTGAAAACAGGAAAGATGATGGGGTAGGGTGAGGACATTATTTGCAAATTCCCAGCTTCTCCAGGGCTGGCGTTGGGAGATGGTTGCTAGCCCCTCAGACATAGGTCAGCCCCTCTTTGACCCAGAAACCCTTCTATCTCAGGCCCCCCCTCCCAGCACTTGTTTCTTTAGTAGCAGCTGCAGTAGTAACTGGTCTCTGTATGTGACCCCAAAGTTACCCCCAGTGAACTCACTCTACCCTTAGCTAATGTTCCCAAGGCTTTGCTCTCTGTCAGGAGGCATCACTGTAGGTGACAGGGGCCACCAGGGAACTGTCAATACAAGACAACAGGGTGTTGAACTCATCAACCAGCTGCAAAAATGTCAGTCCCGTGTGGCACCCTAGGAGTGAGTGTATGTGACCAACTGGCTGGCTAGACCTCAGCCCTCAGAGTGACACCTGAAGGAGTGGCCAAAGGTGGCTGGTGAGAGTCCAGAGATGGACGACTGCTATCAACTATTACGCTGATGGCTCCTTAGTTTGCCCAGAAGACACAAAAGGAGGGACCTTCAATGCCAAGGTGTCAAAGGTTAGTGGGGCTCTGCTTCCCAGACTCTAAATGCAACTCAGTGTCCTTTAAGGCAAGGCATCCCCCTACTGAGCTGGCCAGTTAGCCACCCCATCATATAGGCTATTCGCACACAAGGGGTTCCTGAGAAGGTCATCTCAAGGGGCCTTCCCCTCTTCTGCCAGCTCCATGTCAGGCTCCAACCTTGAGGAGAAGATTCTAGGGGTACAGAGCCATGAGAACTTGGGCAGAAAGGACTATTTGGGGGTAACTTTCCTCCCAGGGGCTTTGAGAGAGGTGGGTACTTAGGGTTCCCTGGATTGATCTTCAGGACCTCAAGATAGAGTTCCTGCATTCACTCACAGGGCATTTATTGTCTACTGTGTGCTGGTCTCTTAATGCTGGGCACATCATCCTAACTTGAATGGACTTCAATGGCTGCCAGGGAGGTCATAGAAAAAAAAAAAAAAACCTGTTATCAAGTCAAATGTGACCAAACTCCATTGGGGAGGAATAGTCCAGGTTCATATGTGAGTTAAGTGAGATGCTAAGTTAAGTGAGTGTGCACACATGCTCACAAGTGTGTGTGTGTGTGTGTGTGTGTGTGTGTGTGTAGAATTTGGAAGAGTCTTCCTGGTAAACGGAACAGCTAGGGCAAGCGCAGGTGAGACTTTCCAGAAATGACTCCTAGGGCAGGTGTGGGGAGCTGGGGCTACTGAAATAGGCAGGAGCCCCTCCCTCAGAGAGAGCCCTTCCTGCAAGCCTTGGTTTTTTTTCTTACCTGTCTAGACTCTGCATCCAGAATCGTTCGGGCCATCCAGTTCTTGCAGGAAACCTGGGGAGGGATAAAGGCTTATTTCCTGTCCTGTGAATCATGAAGGAAACAAAACTTCCAGCCACGTTTGCCTACACCAGGGTCAAAGGTGACTCATGCTGGTGGAGTGACCTTCACTCTCAGACAGGCTCAGTGCATCCATGCTGTGTAGGGAAAGCATTAGGGGGAGAATAAAACCTCAGATAATCTTTACATGGAGAGAACCAATGAAGTATCTCTCTCTCTCTCTCTCTCTCTCTCTCTCTCTCTCTCTCTCTCTCTCTCTGTGTGTGTGTGTGTGTGTGTGTGTGTGTGTGTGTGTGTGTATAGGATCTCATGATGTAGCCCAGGCTGGCCTGGTATTGCTGATCCTCCTGACTCAGCTTCCTGAATCCTGGGATTATAGGCATCATGTACCACCACACTCAGCTCTCTGCTTCCCCCCCCTGTATGTTTTATTTTGTTACATAGTAGAGGTAAAGTATGCATAGATTTCTTACTTCCCTTACACTCTTAACATAGCTGTTCCCATGATATTACAATGCTCCTTGCTTTGCAGGCTGCACACATTCCATCAAACCACGACATCTTTCTGGGCCATTTCCACATGGTGGCTTTTTGGGGGTGAGGGAGTGGTTCGAGACAGGGTTTCTCTGTGGCTTTTTGAGGCTGTCCTGCAACTAGCTCTTATAGACCATATAAGTGGTGGCTTTTTCTGGGGTTCCCTAGGCTCCCCGGCTGCCTGTGAGATCCCAGGCCTTGACAGTCCTGGTGCCCAAGCTAATACCGCATCCAGAATCACTTGGGGAGCCCAAAGAAGATTCAGGCTTCTGAAGCCAAAGTGTAGGAAGCAGGATGGGGTGTCTGTTATGATAAAGCGCAAGGGAAACCTGGGCCGATTCCATGGCAGGTGAGGGTGACTGAGGTGGGGGACAAACAACCCAGGCAGACAGCTCAGTGAGAAGTTTTATTAGAAAGGGAAAGGGGGAAGGTAAGAAAAGAGGTAAAGAGACACAGAGACAGAGACAGGACAGAGGAGAAGAGGGAGACAGGAAAAGTCCTGTCTGCCCCAGGGGAATAGCGGAAAGAGAGGAAAAGAGAGCGGGAAAGAGGGAAAGAAAGAGAGAAAAGAGAGCAGAAATAGAAAAGCGGGAAAGAGAGCGTAAGTGGGTGGGGTCTGTCTTTTAAAGGGGTCCTTTGCACCTGTCTGCAGATTAGCAGTCATGGAACCCTGGGCTGATCAGGGAACTGCCTGAGTGCATTCTGCTAGATGACATGGGCAGGCTAGCATAATGCCTGAGTCCTAACAGTGGGGGATTTTAAAAACTGCCCAGCATCTTCAGAAGCCATGGTATGTTAAAGCCTCCATGGTTGCACAGATCCTTCTAGGAACTTAAAACAAGATGCTTCATCTTAAACTAGATAGAGCAATGCCTGCCTTGCAGAGTCATTGGGGAAAAGGTTTTGTGGAACTGAGAAGGGATTTTAGGGCAGTGTTGAGAACCAAATGGACTCTTTGCCCTACTGCTCAGCTTGGATTGTTTTCTTTCCTCCAGGGAGAGTGTTGCTGATTTAGAACCCAGGTCTCCTTGTTCTCCTTGGCTTCCACGTAGAACGCATGCTTGGCCTTTCAGGTATACATCTACTGAATGGCACAAATGAAAAGTCAGAATGCATTGAGGACCACACGAGCTATGTGTACTCAGGACACTGCGGCAGAGTGCACGACCTTACTGACCAGGGAGCTTCTAACAGATGTGGAGGACAGGTAGGAACACTGCCTCGCCCATCACGGATGGGGGTAGACTCCAGAAGGAAAAGAGGAAGTTAGCCTGTACTGTATTTGGCTTGTGGTTGTGGTCTGGCGAAAACTGTTGGTGCTTGCACATGAGATAAGCACAGAAACTCTGAGTGAATGCTTAGAAGTCGTTACCGCAGTTTCCCACCAGGCCCAAGACACGGTCGTTTTTCTAGAGATTCATTTTGATAACATTTCACAAAAGCATTTATCCACAACTGATCCTTCACCGCCGAGAGCTTGAGATGCACACCCTGCAACTGCTCAGTGGTATCTGTGGCACCCCTCTCCCCGCTTTGGTCATTGCTGTTGTTAGGACTGTGACTCCCCAGGAAGAGGCCCAGAAGAATCTGGGGGAAATCCAGATGTCCCCAGGAAGACAGGGCTGTGGAAGCTTGAGGACAGCATGAAGCTAGGGGAACGTCCTGCTCCCGGAATGTTCTCCCTGAAGATAACCTCAGCATCCCACATTGCCTCTGCTCTCAGCACCCCCTGCTGTGGCTGAGGTCCTATCCTTTCCGCTGCAGACTGAGCCTGGTTTTCTGGTTTTAGCTGCTCCCAGGCACGTCAAACGTCAAACGGAGACATTTTTGTTAAACACTTACTCTGATGAACTCATTTGCTTTTTCCCAGTGGCCTTGTGAGATACGCTCTATTTTTAATCTTCAATCTTAAAACAAAATAGAGATGGCTTTTCAAAATTCACTCTGTAAGTGGCAGGAGTGGAAGAGGGCTTCCAGACTGCCCATTCCAGGCTCAGGATCCAAACTAGCTTTTGACATATTGGCTGGCTCTACCTTCTAGGGCCTTCAAATCTGGTTCGGTTGGTGAGACCTGGAGTCTTAGCCATCTGACAGTCCTGACTGTACACCCAGGTGAAGGGCCAGACCCTTACCCAGCCCCCTGCTTTAGCAGTCATGACAGGCTGCAGAAAAGACCCAACAAGACAAAGGCCCCTGACTCAGCAACGTGTGCTTGCCTGACTTTGCCAGACCTCCTAGTCACCAGGAACTCAGATACCTCCATGTGGCAAGGAACCAATCAGAAGTTAGCTGGCGGACTCTAGGCATGCTTTACGGTAAAAGTGGGTAACAGTGGTATGCAGAGCATAGGAACCACCCTGAGAGGGCTTATAGGTCATAGCAACCAGCTGACCAATCAACACAGGACATGTTGCCCAACCCTGGAAGTGCACCAATCCTGAGACTGTTGTGGACTTCAGACACTCCCCTTACACACCCCAATAAATTCCCTGCCTTGTGGTTTCCCCAGGTCCTTCTCTCCACCTGCCGTGATGAACGGGACAAAAGGCAGTTAACTCGTTAATAATAAAAGATTCTTTGCTTTTGCATTAGAATGGATCTCTTGGTGATTTTGGGGTTCAGAATTTGGGCACAACAGAAGGGACTCAGAGAAAGGAAGAAGCCTTGGGGACCTTAGGAAGGCGGCCATTCTCTGGCCTGCTGTCACATCCCTTGTTCCCCAGAAGGCATACTCTATCAGTGCTCCTATTCCTTCTCTCTAGGATCCTGATTCCACCCCCTCCTCCCAGGAGCTCCAGAGGGGCGCCTATGGCTTCATCCTCACAGTGAGCTTAGAGATTTGAATGAGGGCTCTGTCACCTGGTGCAATAATGACAGGGATGAGTGACTGCCAGTGCCCTTAGCTCCTCAGGCCCTGACGCCCTTCATCATCCCACAGCCTCTCAGCCTTGAGCTGTCTCTTTTGCCTGGGCTTTTCCAATGGGAAATGCCTGGGGCAGTCTTTGCAAGCTCTAAGGGGCTCTGGCCGGCCTGGCTTCTTATTGACTCTAGGCCTGTTCAAGTCTGGCTTGGCCTTAAAGGCTGAGCTGAGGTTACCTGCATCCAGAGAGATATTCCCGCACTGGTGTGGTGGACTCGCCACATGGTGACAGGCTCTAGGGCGCTGTGGCCTCAACACACAACCCTACCATCATCACGCTGCCCCCATCCTAGTCCCTAACTCCCTATAGTCCTGACTTTGCTTTACCACTTGTTGGCTTCCCAAGCCTTTCTACTGGGATCATCAAACTTGGGTGTGTGTGTGGGGGGGGGGCTCAACTACCCAGGAGATGGTTTGATGAGAAAGTTCTTGTTATTCTTATTATACTAGTCAGGAAAAGACAACCAGAAAGGTCAAAAGACAAGGCCGAGACCACAGAGATAGTGGATTTTAGTGGCATAATTCGCCCTCAAGTTCTGATGTCTGGAGCACCCTAAAAACAAAGCCCAAACATGCATATCACACTTATTTCACCTCTTATTTTATTCTCTCATTAATTTATTTAAGAAATTTCATACTAGGATATTTATACATGGGTCCTATTTCCTGTATGGATTTTACTTTTTTTTTTTCCTTCTGTCTCTAGGTCCCTTTTCCTGTTCTCCTGGCGTCTCTGAGTCCTCCCAGAGCCTTCTCAGAGCTGTTCCTCCCAGCCAGCCTCTCAGATCTCCCTCAGTGAGCTAGGTGGAGAGAGCTCCAGCCAGGGCTGCATAAGCAGACCCTATACCCTACATATGTCCTTGGGATCCTGGATCCGGAGGGTGGGGCTTCGTTCCTGGCAGGACAAACAGTCCCGGTTCTGAAGGCCCCAGAGGCCAGGACAGAGTTTTAAATAATCAGCGCAAGGCTGGTTGTGTTGTCGGCATTGACTGAATCAGGGTTAATTGTTGGTTGGTGCTGAAATGATGAATGAGACAGGCTTTAAATAGGAACCCTATGGGTTTCAGCCTCACCCTGAGTGAGAACTGAGTGCCTGTGTCTCCTATCCAGAGTCCCCCGGAGGCAGAGGCAAAGGCTAAGGCTGTGGAGGGCTGCCAGGTCCAGCTCTACCTGCTTTGTAGGGGTGGGTTTGGAGTTCCTGGACAGAGATCCAAGGGCCCGATGAAGGTTAGAGAAGCCGAGAACTTGATGATTTAATAATCCATGGATCAATCCATCTCTCCATCTGTCATTTTTCTGGCTGAGCCTGCCTGTCACAGGCCCCATGGTGGCCCACCTGCTGCTTTCCTGGCTCCACTTTGTACCCTATTCATCAGAGGAGGCATCTGCAAAGAAAGCAGGTTTATCATTGGAGCTCAAACTCAAATGTCCTGGCTCTGTTCCCAAGCTAGCTGTCACCATGTCACGGGCTCCCAGTCTTCCTTTGCTGGCCAACCTGAAGAAGGGCCTATCTGACCCAGCGAAGACTAGGAGAGGAGATGAGGTGGCCAGGAGAAGACCAGCACTGTGCCAAAGAAGAGCTGGGGTGCAAACGGGTTCTTGAGCTCCTCATCTACCTCACAGCCTGCTGGGGTTGTTCAAGGGAAGGTTCCAGAGAGAAAGACAGTAAGCTTTGAAGGGCGGGCAGAGGCCTTCACATGGATGCGTCTGGCTGACGATTCCTCCTTCGCTTCTGGCCTCCAGTCACAGTCCTTGTGGGTATTAGTGGTCCCTTCCACATACACACCCTTGCTCTTCTTGTCTGTAAGTCTTTGAGATGTGTGCCTATCCTCGGCCATCTCTTGACTTTTGACCACAAACCTCCACGTTAGGGGGTTTACATGACTCTTTTTAGATCATTGAGAGTGTGAAGATGGCCGCAGAACCCTAGGTACATGTAACGGTACGATGACGAAAGGGTTTTTTTTTTTTTTTTCTAATGCCAGGTGCCTTCCTAAAATGTACTGGTTGAATCTGCTACGATAACAGGAGGAAAGGCACAGGACTCAAAATGTAAGATATCGAGAAGGCTGTGTGGAGACTGGAGAGGGGCTGGGGGTTAAGAGCACTTGCTGTTCTTGCAGGAGACCGGGGCTAAGTTCCCAGCAGCCACCTGGTGACTCACAACCATCTGTAACGTCAGTTCCAGAGGTTCTGGCGCCCTCTTCTGACCTTTATAAGAACTGCATGCACTTGGTGCACAAAGGGAAAAAATACCTACACAAATAATACAAAAATAAATAAATAAGCCCTTTTTAAAAATGGGGAGGGGGTGGGCATTGGTGGCGCATGCCTTTAACCCCAGCACTCGGGAGGCAGAGGCAGGAGAATCTCTGTGAGTTCGAGGCCAGTCTGGTCTACAGAGTGAGTGCCAGGATAGGCTCCAAAGCTACACAGAGAACCCCTGTCTTGAAAAACCAAAATTAATTAATTAATTAAATAAATAAAATGAGGGCAGGTGGCTAAGTTTAAATATCACTGGATTATAGAGAAGGAAAGACCAAGGGCTTAGGATGGATTCCAGGGAACAGGCAGAGGATGAACACTGTGGGGTGAACAAAGGCCATTTTTTTTTTTTGTGGTTGTTGTTTTTGTTTTGTTTTGTTTTTTGAGACAGGATTTCTCTGTGTAGCCCAGGATGTCTTGAAACTCACTTTGTAGACCAGGGTGGCCTCAAACTCTCAGAGATCCCCTTGCATCTGCCTCCCGAGTGCTGGGATTAAAGGTGTGAGCCACCACCACCCAGATAAAAGCCATCTTTGGAATAGAAGGGTTATTGCAGCAGGTCTTTGTGGGAAAGCTATCTGATCTGTGATCCCCTTTTCCTCTGAGTTTAGTGGGGGACCAGGGAGGAGACTGTGACAACTACAACTTCCCTGGAACATCTCTCCCTCATAGTTGAGGGAGCTGCAGAAAAAAAAAAAAAACCCTCTTTTTCTATGCTCCAGGAGGGAAAAAAGAGAAGAGACACAGAGACCCCAGTTCTGTAGTTCAAAGTTCTTGGCATGCCAAAATTCCACACTTTGGAGAGTTTTCTGAGCCCCAACATTATCTTTAGCTTTTTTTTTTTTTTTTTTTTTTTTTTTTTTTTTTTTTTTTGCTTTTGTTTTGTATGAAAAAGGCTCCCAGGAGCTGAGGTATAGAATTGAGGCTTTTGAAGAGAAGATAAGACAATCCTGTCATCCCTAGTGGGAGATTAGGAGACAGGATGCTACACATCTAACCAGGGTAGCTGCACTGAACTGTGGAGTAAAGAGCTCTCTCCAATCTGTCATCACCTGCTCCCCCAAACTCAGGAAGCTGGGATTACCAGAACACTCACTTTCGATGAAGGAAAAAACCTGAAGTAACTGTAGTCTGTAATACCCACTCAAGCGAAGTCAAGGTTTGGAAAGACTCAGAGTTGTGCTAGAGGATGAAGCTGTGAAAGTCGCCACTGACTGGCCAATCATAGGTGGGCGGTGGGTAAAGGGTTTCAGACACCCTCCTTTCTGGTCCTTAACCATCAGACACAGTAGATGTAATCCTTCCTCTTTGATGGAAGCTCGAAAGTACTAAGAGATGTGCTCACACATCCCATGGCTAGGCAGTGAGAGGCAAGTCTGGTCTCCCACACCCCACTGGTCCTGGGGTTGGAACAGGAATGGCAGAGGGTCACCTGGGGCCATCTTCTCATGCCTAAAGGATAGTCATGGCCAAGGGCAGAGATAGGGACTTCTTCTCTGCCTGAAGCTAGGTTTAGGGTTTGGGTGATTCATGGGTAAAAATGACAAGGGGACAAATATTAGCTTAACTCCTCCAGAAGCCCTGTCCTCAAGCTTTCCAAAGGTTTAAGGAAGAGAGACAGGCTCAAAGTCCGGATGAGCTTCCAGCCCAAGTGCTTCAGAAGAAAGTCCCATGACTTGGGGCAGGCCGAGCCTCAACTTAGACAACATCCTGGTTCTACTACTGACCTGCCTCCTTTGTGACTTGATTGACTGCTTATCCTCTCCAGGTCATCATTTCCATGTTTGTGAATGTGGGGAAGCCAGGCTTTTGGGTGAGCTATGAATTAGGGTACAAAAATATTCTGCAGTGGCATTCCCTGTGTGGGCCCACCTTGGGGGCATGGACGAGGGGACACTAGCCACCCATTGCAGCTCAATGTGACTTTACTCACCATGCTGGCTACAGGCCCTGGCTTGTTGTGGTATTTGCTGCAGGAAGCCAAATACACAGGTGGGAATATGGCAGAGTTGTGGAGAAGATTCGGAGAGAGCTATCTGTTGGGTTGACTGCAGCTCATGGCATCAGTTGAACTTCTTTTTGGAGGTGAGCCCTGAGAGAGGAGAGGTGACTCTCATGATCTGTCTGAAGGCCAGCTCTCATCTCATTTCCTTCTCTGGCCTCCACACATGGCTGTGATGGTGCCGTGGATGTGCCTGGGAGAGTAACGGGAATGGACAGTGGCCTGGGCCACATTCTCTAGCCCTCTCCCACAGAGGCGTCCAGAGCAGAGGAACTGGCCCTCTCTGCAGTGCCAAAATAAACTTGCATTGTTTCCAAATGCATAAGAGGCCTCAAGTGAAGTGTTTGCCAAACTCTAAAAGGAAGGAAGGCTGTGGGGAGGAGGGAAAGGGTGCCTGGACCAAGGGAGTAGATCCCTGCTGCCCTCCCACCTCTAGCTTTCTCCCAGCTTTCAGAAAACTCCAGAGAAGCAAACCCTAAAACAAATCCTAGAGGACACTGGGAAAACCCAGGCCCTTAAGGGGACAAAGAAGGGACCATCATCCCCTTTTATTGGGTGGCAGTTACCCTCTCAGTACTTAGCTCTGTGGTCAGGGTCACGTGAGTGGGCTTGGGAGTATACACACAATGACTTCGGTTCAAATGCTGAATCTGCCATTCATTTGCTGTGTGGCCTAGGCAGTCAACTAACTTCTCTGAGCTTCTGTGTCCTGTAGGTGAAATGGGATCATAACTATCATATGTAGGATGGCTGTCTTGAAGGCTACGTCAGGTGGTACAGTAAAGGGCATAGTGCATAGTGCATAGTGCAGAAATCACTCGGCATGTGTTATTCATTATGTTGCTTGTAATAATTATAACATTAAAAAAACTTTCTGAACAATACCAAGAGGCAGTTATTGTTGTATAAAAACATTACACCGGGGTGGTGGTGGCGCACACCTTTAATCTCAGCACTCGAGAGGCAAGAGGCAGGCAGATCTCTGTGAGTTGAGACCAGCCTGGTCTACAGAGCGAGTTCCCGGACAGCCAAGTCTGTTACATGGAGAAACCCTGTTTCAAACTACAACAACAAACAACAACAAAATTACAGGAAAGTTAGGGTCGAGAGAAGTAGGTAGAGGCTCCATTCTAAGTGATAGGCCCTGAGACCCATCTGGACAGCACCTCATCTGAGATGAGGGTCTGACAGGGCTTCCTGGTTCAGATACCAGGTAGCTCTAAGACTGGGAAGTGAGAAAGCCTCAGAGGTCATGGGTATCTCCCTAGATTCCACAGGTTTGGCCATGATCTATCTGGAACTGGCTGATCACCAAAGTCTTTGCTTCCTATTGCCAGCTCCAGGTTCCCTTGTCTCTAGATCATCTGTCTGGAGTGAGTGCCTGCAGATTGGGCTCCATTCCCCAGCTTCATCTGCACAGCTGGACCCCAGGCCCTGCACAGCTGGCCTCCCTTCCACACACAGATGGTTTATGAAGCTGAGTCAGAGAGGCCAGGCATCGACTCCTGGCTCAGTTGCTCACTAGCTGGGTGACTTGTGATGAGCTCCTTGCCCTCCCTGAGCCTCAGTTTTCTTGTGTGCAACACTGAGCCTTGCATCCAGCTTCCTGGATTCCTGCAGGACCTACTGGCAAGTGTTTGAGGGCGTCGGCTCTCCTCCTTCCCTTTCCCATCTGGAGATGGGTGCTCCTGGCTCTGCCACTTGCTCTTGACCACGGGAACGTGCATCCAGGGCAGGAGCCTATTTTTCATTCTGATATGTATTTTCTGCATGTCATCCCTAATGAAAGACGAATAACTCATGTGTTTGTTTCATTAAATGCTGCCCCCACAAAAGTGTGGGCTGGTGCAAGCTCCAGAGACTGTCAACTGGAAGATATCTCCAGAATTCCTCGTAAATCACACAGTTTCATTTTGCTGCCAAGCCTGTCAACCTTCTCTGCCTTGAATAAAGAGGGGTGGTGGTTCTGGGCTTGGGCGGGGTCTGACCCGCTGGCTAGTCTGGGTTCTGCTAGCTAACTCTGGACAAGAGCAAACTTCCTCTTGTCTCCAAGCTTCGGGGTCCACTGCTAAAACCGTATGGCATGTGTCCTGCAGGATTCCATTCCTTTTCCAGTCTTAAAATTCTAGAACTTCATTTTTCCTTCCCCTGTGCCTCCCTCTTCCCAGCCCTGCCTCCCCATCTTGTAGCCCCCCCCCCCATCTTCTTCCCCCTGCCCTCCCACAGCTCTATCTCTCCCGTCAATCAGGTCAAATCAGCCTAGACTGTGGAGAAAACAAAACAAAACACATCTTTGCATTCCTGGCAGAGGACAATCTTCCAGTGCCCCTTATTGCAAAAACAGCCCTTCTTTGGGGTGGAAGGGAGGGCAGCCAGCAATCTGTGGCTCTGTCTTGGGGTTCAGGAAAGGGCAGGGAAAGCTTTGTTGGTGGAGCTGTGGAGACATAAATGTAGAAGTCAGAATACAGTCTCTTCCCTGGCTGTGGCTTTAGAACTGACTCTCAGGGCAGCTGGAGAGCGTCCAGGTCAGCCAGTGGAACACAGGGGTCTGTGGGTTGTGGAGAACTGGAGCTTGGAGTACACAGAGGAAGATCTCTGGGGGCGAAGGTCTTAGAGGGAATTCAGCCTCCTGAAAACCAGTTAGAGCTGGTTTCTAGAGGAGGGAAGGACTGGAGAGCTAACATGTCTCAGTGTCTTGACCACTAGGTCATCTCTCTGACTGAGGGCAAGAGCTGTAAGCAGGGGATCAGAAGGGTTGTTGAGAATATGGACTGAAAAGGAGCAGGATTAAGAGCAAGTGATCAGGAGAAGGGTGGTGGGACAGAGGGGACAAGGCAAGAAACTAAACATAAGAAAGGGGGGAGATGGGTAGAGACATGGGAGAAAACGGGAAGGAGGAGAGAAGGGGGAAGGAGAGATAGGAAGAGGAAGGGGATAAGGAATGGGGAAGGAGAGCAAAGAAGGAAAAAGAAAGAGGGAGTCTGATGACGCTTTTAATCCCAGCACTCTGGGAGGCTGAGGCAGGTGGATCTCTGTGAGTTTTAGGCTAGCCTGGTCTACAGAGCGAGTTCCAGGACAGGCAGGGCTACACAGAAGAAACCCTGCCTTGGGAAAAACAAAGAGGGAGCAGAGTGAGGGTCTAATGCTGCCCTAGTGCCCATCCTCCATACAGTGGTGGGAAGCAAACACCAAGCAGGGGCTGCAGAGCCTTCCTAGCATTTACATTTCTGGGTCTACGTGGGACACGGTACTCATTGCCCCATGGGCTCCCCAGCGAATGTGGATTCAGAACTTGCCATCACACTACACAAAGAACAAAGGAAAACCGTAACTCTGGAACTTTTCAAAGATTTGGCAGGCACCATGTGGTTGGCAGGTCTCTGTGGACATGATTAGACATGGATGTGATAGGACTTAAAAATACAGACTTCAAGCCGGGTGGTGGTGGTGGCGCATGTCTTTAATCCTGGCATTCAAGGCAGAGGCAGGTAGATCTCTGTGAGTTTGAGACCAGCCTGGTCTACAGAGCGAGTTCCAGGACAGGCTTTAAATCTACAGAGAAACCCTGCCTTGAAAAACCAAAACCAAAACCCAAAAACTACAATACTTTCTCCATGAAGTCATTCAGTATAGTACAGTCTTGGGGGTGCACTGAGTCCATATAGAGACTTAGAGAAACTGAACTCTTCACAATACCAATGAATACAGGAAGGACTTCTGGAAGAACAGCCAGTGCGGGGCCATCTCTCCAGCCCCCATACATAACTTTTGTTGCAAATATAAATGATTACTTTAGATTTTCTTTTTCTCAGTGATTATTGGTAATATGCATATTGATTATCTATCAATGGAAATGTATTTTTTTGCATGTCACTTTTATACCCAGCAATCTTGCTAAACTTGGGTTAACCATATTTGTACATGCTTAGATATTTCTATCCACAGAATGATAATATATATATATATATATATATATATATATATATATATATATATATATACTTAAAGTTTATTTCTCAACTCTTAAAATGTATTTTTCTTTCCATAATGAAATGGGTTGGATAATATGGATAAGAGGTGAGAGTAACTACCCTTGCTTGTTCTCCGCCCCACAGGCAGGGATTTGACAAGATGATCCCTGGAGTCCTTCCCAGTAGAAAGCCCTTGTTTCTGTTCATGTTCATCTTTCTGTCAAAGGCAGCTGCTCTTAGCTTTATAGGTTTTCCTCCTGGTTCAAGATAAGAAATCGTACTTGATATCCAGCCTTTTGATAGTTGCATGTTTGTAGCCTAAATGTAGAAGACTCCAGGGTCTGACTGATTATTTTGTAACATTTTATACTGGTTGAGTCATTTCCTTCCCAAACTCTCAACATTTCTAGTTCACATTTTGGAGCATGACTAATCTTCACAAGAACTGTGATAACAGAGATTGGCTCTGCCCTCTCCCTTTTAATGTCCCTTTTAATGGGAGAGATGAGCAGTAGCTCTGCTTCTGTGTCCAAAACCTGCCTGAAAGATGTAGTGCCCACTGGGCTATTCTGCTTTTGAAAGGGTGTCCAGGCTACATTCAGGTTTCAGAACACTAGCGACGGCACCACCGGGCTTGCCAATATTTACCTTCCTTCTGCAGAGAAATGCATGATGTTCTAGCAGACTTTTCTTGAGAGCTGGTGTGACAGACAGCTGGTGGAAGAATGTCTGTAGTGTTGAAGACAGTGTGCATATTGTTTAGTGTCTCCCACCCCTTACGGGGACCTAGAATGTGTTTATTTTGGAATTGAAAGTCAGCACAACTGGAAGCTCCTATTGGACCTCTATTTGTGGGGTTACACTTCCTGGGATGATTGTTAGATTAAACCATTGCCTATAAATATTGCTATTCTGGGTTTTGTTGTTCGTGGAAGCAATGCTTGGTTCTCAGATTTTTGGAAAGCAAGCCATTGTCAAGAAAAAAATAAGGGCTTACTTTGTAAATGAATCTCATTTAGCTTGTGAAGTGTGAGGCCTGACTGAGTAGATCTTGAGATAATGATGGGTAAGTCTGAGCTCTCTGTCACTGTGATCTGTGGGAAGAGGGAAGGGAGAGACCAGCCAAATCAGGCCTGGGGTCTTTCTTGTCACTTCCATTGTCAGCTTCACCTCTCTCTTCCCCAGTATGCCAGGGCACAGCCTGGCAGGTTGGGAGTTTTTGAAGAATACAGAATATGAGTGTGACAGTGGGTATCTGAGTTAGACCCGCGGGTGTGCTGGGTCCATGGGCAGCTCGTGACTTTGGGGAGCTAGCTTCACCCCTCATTCAGAAGACAGTAAGGATTCAGGATGCGCAGGAGAATGCAGACCGCTTCCCCCAGCAGCTGGGGAAACATAACACCGAATCATTTGGCATGCTGGGGCCCAAGGGATATTCAAAAGGCTGGGGTTTACCTGTGTCATCCAAGCATCCATGAACGATGATTTTCAACTGCTAAAGCAGGTCAGGAGTTTGTCAAATTGGATAATGGGAGTTCTCCCCATGCCTCTACCCAGAGAGAATAGATAAACTGCAAGGAAAACAAATGAAAGCACATTTCCCCATAATCACGTGACACAGAATGTAAGCACACCCCACTGCACATACTCTATGACCCCTAATCTCATCGCATGTCACAAGTCCTCCAGTGCAGGCATGACCGGCTTGAGTTTGAAGCCCAGGCTGTACTACAAGGTTGGGGACTCCAGGTACTTTGACATATGTCATCCTCTTTTCTCCCCGAAAATTGAATACAATTTTGTTGGCATACAGAGTGATCCATTAATATTAGACATTAATGCATTTTCCTTAACCTAATTAATGGTTCTCCTATGGTTCTCAATAAACTCTAGTTCTAAAGGAAAATTTTAGATTTTCCATGCTCGCTAAAATATACTTAGGGACCTCAGCGACCCACCTTTCCCTCAGCTCGAGCCACACCTCATCGTTCCCGTCGCCCTCTTTTGTAAAGTGGAATGTCTGGACAAAAGGAAGGACTTTGGCACAGTAGTGATAGGTAACACAGGCTTCCCTTTCTTCATTCCCATGGCTTGATGTTTCAATTTTTAACTCAGTGATCTTGCTTCATATGTGGTTTTTCATTGTGAGTCACCTTTAAAATTCTCTTTGGAAGTAGGTGGGGTATAAATTATAAATAAGAATTCCTTTTTACTTCCTCAGCATTTAGCACAATGCCTGTCTTTGTGTTCTCAGCCCTTGTTTGTTGACTGTGCCGGTAAATGGCTGCCTCCCCTCCCAACCTCCACCCACCACCGTGTCCCACCAGGCCTAGTGGAGTCTGGGAGTATGACCCTTGCTTTCTTCCTCCTCTTTCTTCTCTCTCTGGAGAATCCCCAGTTCCTGCGGCCTGTGCCCCCCGGGCTGTCAGTTGGAGGAGGCCCCCACTTACTGTCAGGCAGATTGGGTATGCAACCTGTGGCCAGCTCCGCCTGGGTTGCTGCTTAGCAAGCAGCTGGAAGAGGACTGAGCCTGTGTCCCCTGACCGCCATGGGAAAGTGATGGGTGCTAGCCTCTATGATTTCAGCCTCCCGAGATCAGAGTGGATTTCTCGCCACAGCTTAAGTCAAGTCCTATCTCCATCCCTGGATGTGTGCGCTCAGCTTTTGCCAATCAGGTCCCACCATTCACCATGCTGGAAGCTTGTGCTGAAACCTGCCACAGTGGAGGGAGCGTGCCAGAAGCTAGGGTGGGTTAACAGCCGGAGCTGGGGGCTTCAAATGGCTTCATTCATTACCCAGCCCTTTGAGGGCTTGTCACCCACCAGGCACCGGGACCTTAAGATTGCATCGGAGCCTTCGTGTCATAGCGAGGGCCTGGGATTGGCAGCTGGTCAGCATGTATGTAGAACCACATACATACACGAGGGGTGCTCACACATTTTGCACCCGCCAAGGCTGCCTACTGGAAAGAAACAAGTTAAAAAAAAAAAATCTTCCCACTCACTCAAGAGAAGGCAAAACAAAAGTTGCCCCATGGTAGGGCAGAATCTGCAATTTAAAAAGGGAAGCGTGTGCGAGCCTATTTAAGTCCTATTACACCAACGCCTCCCTTCTCCACCCCTAGCCCACCCCCTCAATCTGTCGCATTCAGGGATCTGGGGCTCTGAGCCTTGGAATGAATTAAGCAGATTCGATGACATGTCAGTGTTTGGAGGAGGGGGAGGAGGAGAAGGGAAGGTGGGCGAATAAGATGGAGGGATAAATTAAAACACAAGCAGGTGTGGGAAGTCAATTCACGAATCTCCCGGAGAGGAGATGAGGTCAGCCAGAGGGACCTGGAACGTTCCAGTGGGAACAATCACAGTAATAACGGGGCACGTTTATTAAAAGCTTCCAGGGCCAGCCGCTGTTCTAAATCTTTTACATGGATTAGCATATTTAACCTCCCAGCTGCCCACTGAGGCAGCTTTCTGTTGTAAACTCCAGATTATTGATGAGAACCATTCTGGGCTCAGAGAAGGAAGTGATTTCCCGGGGGGGGGGGGTACAACTGCCAAGACACAGCCCTTCACCTGGAGCCTCTGCTCATCCCATGGCCTCTGAATAAGTGCCTGAGACCTTGCATGACAGGAGAGAGCAAGGTGGGCTGTGTGCTATCATTGTGGGTTGGGTGGGGGTTAAGGTAAAGGGTAAGGAGTAGGATCGGGGGAGTGTAAGGATTCAGGCATTGTGCTGGCCTGCCCCTGTCACCTGGCAGAATGCACTCAGGCAGGGCCTTGGTCAGCCCAGGGTTCCATGAATACTAGTCTGTACGCAGGTGCAAAGGACCCTTTAAAAGACAGACCCTTTAAAAGACCCTACCCACTTACGCTCTCTTTCTGGCTCTTCTATCTCTCTGTTTTCTGCTCTTTTCCAGCTCTCTTCCCACTCTTTCTTCCTGCTTTCCCCCTGGGGCAGACAGGACTTTTCCTGTCTCCCTCTTCTCTCTGTCCTCTCTCTGTGTCTCTATACCTCTTTTCTCTTTCCTACCCCTCCCCCTTTCCCTTTCTAATAAAACTTGTCACCTAAGCTCTGTCTGCCTGGCATGTTTGTCCCTCTGCCTCGGCCACCCTCGCCTGCCATGGTCCCCCACCCAAAGTCCCCCTTTGCATTTTATCCTAACAGAGTTTGAACCCCGACTTACCGTTCCTTCTTCTGTGACCCTGGGCAACCTCTTTAATTCCTGTGTCTCTGTGCCCTTAAAATTGGGGGCCGAGGGTGGTGACAATGACATGGCTGGAAGGAGTTGTGTAACTCTGTAGCCAATGGTTTAGGGAATTGTCCTGATTGTCTTGGCAGACCCACTGATAACACCACTTTCTTGAGGTCACAACTGGCTTCATAGGTAAGGTTTCCTTTCCCCTCAACCACCTATGCTTTCTTTTTTTGTAGTTAAAGAGAAATGGGATAATTTAAGTTAGAAAAGCTGGCTAGAAACAAGCCAAGCTACGGCTGGACATTAATAAGTAAGAATCAAGTCTCCTTGTATTTATTTGGAAGCTGGGTGGTGGGCCCCCAAAGAGTTAAAAAAAAAACAAACAAACAAACCAAACAACCATACTCCTAATTATCAAATGGCAGAGTGGCTAGTGAGTTGAGCTGGAACTGACAGCAGGCAGAGGCAGAGAAAAAGGTGAGGGAACCAGAGAGTGTGGAGGTTACTGTGCCGAAAGGAAGCAACCCAACCACCTCAGGGACTATCTTCAGGCATCGCTCCTCCCCTTCAGCAGAGCCTCCAGATCTTAGCCTGGCATGAATTGTCTTGTCCCCTTTTCTCCTTTCAGGGGAGGGTTTGTGGCCATGTGTGAGGTCCAGGCAGACCCCATGTCTACCTGTCTAGAGCTGCTCTGGGCTGAGATAACTAAACCCTGTGTGTGCAGGGCTCATTCTGTGGGATGCCTCTAAATGTGCCAGTGACGAAGCTCTTTAGAGATGTGTTTGTGTGCCTGGGGTTGTCCCACCTGTCACAGAAGAGGCGCTGTGTCCATCTGTTGGACACACTCCCACCCCTCTGTTCCTTTTTAACCACAGATTTTCACAGTTTGCCTTACTTATTTAAATCTGTTATTTAGGAGGATGCGTGAACTGCTAAGTAAAGCTCTCGCCCATTGAAACCTGTTCTATCCATACTCTGTAGGTGGCTGTGGTCCCATAAGAGACTCTCAAGCCTGGGCATCCCTTAACCAGGCTAGAATTAGGGATGGGTCCTACTTGGACTGCTCAGAGCTTGTTACATTTTTTTTTCCCCCAAGAGTAACAATGTGACCACAGTTTCTGGACCTGTATTGCCAGGAATGGGACTCCCGTACTGCCAGGAACAGTACCACATGTTGTGGACATTTGATACTCTCGATTTGTGTTGTGCAGCAGGCCACTGGTTCATTTACTTAGCACCTACTATACGTCAAGCACCTGTGATACCCCAGAATGAACACTACCATAGAGAAAGACAGATCAGAAAGCCAAGGACCAATTGAGTTAGTGTTATGGAAAGCACAGACTACAACAGAGTGGCCCATAAAGATGAGGGCCCCTGTAGGGGGACACAAAACTGGGTGCTGGAGGAGGAAAGATGGACAGAGAAGTGTGTGGAGCAGTCTGGCTCTGGGCCTCGTTCCCTTCTTTGCCTAGAGGACCTCCCACCCTTCCTTCTCTGTCTCTGTGAATCCCTGGGAAAGGCCAAGCTCTGTGCACCGCCCATCACCAGCATCGCTTGGCTGCTTAGCCCGCCTGCTTACCCAGCCACTCATCTGCGGCATGAGTCTCAGCGGCATGTCAGACCCTCCCTAGACATACCTGTGCTATGGAATATTATTTTAAGATGTGTTACATTTGTCTATGCTGTGGGATGTTTGTTTAATGATGCAAAGATGCGTTGCATCCTTTTATGCCACATTTAACTCTGTGAAGCTGTGTTACTTTGCCTGTCTAAAAACACCCAGTTGGTCCAATAAAGAGCTGAACATCCCATAGCTAGGCAGCAGAGAGAAATAGGTGGGGTTGGCAGGCAGAGAATAAATAGGAGGAGAAATCTGGGAAGAGAGATAGGGGATCGAGAAAAGAAGAAGATGAGGATATCAGGGGCCAGCCACCCAGCTATGCAGCAAGCCACAGTAAGAAGTAAAGAAAAGCATATAGAATAGAGAAAGATAAAAGTCCAAAGGCAAAATATAGAGGGATAATGTAAGTTAGAAAAGCTTGGCTAGAAATAAGTTAAGGTAAGGCTGGGCATTCATAAGGAAGAATAAGCCTCTGTGTGATTATTTGGGAGCTGGATGGTGGGCCCACCAAAGAGTAAAGAGTAAAACAAACAAAACGAAACGAAACAAAACCTACACACCTGCTTCTACCTTGCCCCACAAACCCCACCTCAGTATCAGAGCTCATGACCTTCTTCCATCTCTGGCCATCTTGCTACAGCCTAGTCATTTTGTTCCTGGCAAAGCCCCAAGAGCCTGCCACACCTCAGCCTCTAGCCCACAGTAGGGGATGCCCCCCAACCTTCCTCTTTGCTTCCTGGTGACACATGTCAACCATTTTCAGGATGCCCAACTCCTTCCCTCCTCCCTCTCACACTCTGTTCTTGACATTTCACTATATGGTCACTGGTGTGATTTGAGTGTGACATGTTCACAGGCTCAAGTGTTTGAACACTTGGTCACCAGCTGGTGGCAATATTTTAAAAGCTTGTCTAGGAGATGGAACCCCCGCTGGAGGTAATGGGTCACAGGAGTGGGCCTTGAGGTTTTATGATCCAGCCCCACTTTTTGTCAGCTCTCTGCATCCTCCCCAGGTTCTACATATGCTTGCC
Source organism: Cricetulus griseus (assembly GCF_003668045.3). Taxonomy (NCBI): domain Eukaryota; kingdom Metazoa; phylum Chordata; class Mammalia; order Rodentia; family Cricetidae; genus Cricetulus; species Cricetulus griseus. The sequence goes on along the minus strand of NC_048598.1, from coordinate 88,801,782 downwards.
CCTATGGAGCCAGGCACCATATGTTCCCCTCCACAATGGACTGTATCCCCTCAACTTGTAAGACAAAACAGCTTTTCTCCCCAGAGTTGCTTCATGTCAGATATTTGTTCACAGCAAAAAGAAAAGAAACTGGTATACTATTACTATTTGTTAATGTGCATGTGGTGTGTGTGTGTGTGTGTGTGTGTGTGTGTGTGTGTGTGTGTGTGTGTGTGTGAAATGGGTTTCCCCATGTTGCCCTGAAACTTATGATCCTACTGCCTGATAGGGGTTGCCCTTCTGTATATATGTTTCTCTTATTGATTAATGAATAAAACACTGTCTGGCCAATGAGGCAGGAAGATAGGTGGGACTAGCGCGAGGAGAATTCTGGGAAAGGTAGGTCGAGAGAGAGCCCGCCAAAGACAGTCACCGTGTAGTCAACAAAGGAGGAGAACATCCGGACATTCTCCGGTAAGCCAAGACCACATGGAAATACATAGATTAATAGAAATGGGTTAATAATTAAGACAGAGCTAGCCAGAAAGAAGCCTTAGTTGTTGGCCAACAGTTTTATAATTTATATAAGTCTCTGTGCTTGTTTAGGGCTGAGAAGGGCAGCAGGGCCTGGTGGAACAAGAAAACCTCCATCAACAACTGCCCACCCTTCTCAGTAATATGTTGGGTTTGCTAACCAACCTGTTACTTTAAGCAAAGTCTCCCAGGAGCTAAAGAAGAGTGCATTATCAATAGGGTCGTTGATTGCATCCCTCGTGAGCCCCTTGGAGTAAGGAATTGCATTTATTCAGTATCTCTTTAAAAACTCTGTTCCATTTCATGCTTTTGCCACTCTTTTGTGATAAGCTGCGACCTCTTGCATGGGTAGGAAGGCAGATAAAGGTTACAGGATTTATCTCCCATTGCATGCAGATTGATGGAAGTTCTGAGACAGTCTTTCCTCATAGCCCAGAGTTCTTTGTCAATGTGCAGTCAGAAAAAGCATGTTTCTCAAGCTCTGTGCTTTATGGTGCCAGAAATAAGTGTACATTCCTGTGTCTACATCATCCTCTAAATGTTCATCTTCAAATATGAGATAGCATCTAGGTACAGTGTCTCAGTGCCTGCCATCACAGCCTTTGGGAAGCTGAGGCAGGAGGATAGGTAGCCAAAAATAGTTTTAGGCTACCCTAGGACATAGGGGTAAATCCTTGTGTGAAAGGGGTGTGGGGGGGGAAGTAGAGAAGAGATTGGGAGAGGAGGAGGGAATTGGAGAGGGGAGGAGGAGGAGGTCCTCTAGCCTCTGGCCACTTACTTGAGAAGCATTTATTGAACTCCTACTGGACCCTGAACTTATCACCCTGGGAAACACCAAAGATTGAAAGTCCCTTCCTTCATTGTACTCATAATTATTTAGGGGAAAGGACCAGGGTATTGTTGAATGGAGAATGGAACTCAGTATGGGACAACATGCAGCTGGGTGAGGGGAGATACCCTGGATAGGGCAGGCTTAGTGCAGAGAGGCCCTTGGAACAAAGAATGCAGAAACCATTCCTTCAGGGGAGGAGGGCTGGGAGCAGCAATGGAAAGGTGCAGGGGAAGCAGCAGACCTGGAGTAAGAAGCTGCCTCTGAGGACAGGCGACAGCCAGAGGTGATCTTCCTGAATTTTGTGCCCAGAAGCAAAGTGGCTTCTCTTCCGCATTTGTCAGCAGCAGTTTCAAGGAGCCCAAACTCCATCTCTTCAAATGGCAGATGTCTCATCCCAGAGGGTTCTACTGGGCCTGGTCTTGTTTCTCCAACTTACTTAAGTTCAGCTCAGTTCAATTCCTCAGCTCAGTCTCAATTTTCCCTGTGTGACTTCAGCTGCAGTAGACAAAGCTAGGACACTGGGTAAGGCACACAGAGCTTTCTATCTCCTCTCAGTCACGACAAGAGTCACTATCATCTCCATAAACCTCATCCCAGGTGCTCATAAAGAGAACCAAAACAGGCCACTGAGTGAGAAACCCATCACACAGGGCATTAGTGAGCCAAGAAAAAAGACACGAGCACAGGGAAGTGTAGTGAGATATCCACCCTGCCCATAACTGTAGTGGCTATCTCACTGCAGGGGAGTTCTTACAGCCTGTGAGAAACCAACAAGCACAATGAGGTAGATGGAACAGTAAACACAGGGTGAGTTCCAGCCAGGTGAGCCCCACCTGGGTGAGCATCCACTTGGTGTTAAATATTCTTTCTGGACTTAATAGCTCATCTCATTGCAGGTACCTTCATATCTCTGTTCTAGAAACAAGGATACTGGAGCTCAGGGATGAGGCTAGCTGCCCGATGTCACAGTGGTCAAGCACAAAGCACATAGTTAAACAACCCTGCAATATCCATTTATTTGAAAACCATCTGCAGATTGTCTCCTGCGTGCCATGCACTGTTCTAGGCATCAAGAACACACACAGCTACAAACACATGGACAAATAGCTCTGCCTCGTTCCCAGAATCACTGCTGCCATGGAGACCAAAGTGATGATGCCCAGATTGGAAAAAAAAAAAAAGACGCCCAAAGACTCTGAGTGACATGCTCTTGGTCACTCAGAAAGTCAACAGGCAGATCCAGGTGCCTTGACTCTTGACCTCCTTGCTGTTCCTCCCAGCTTTGGAAGCAAATCTTTCATAGGCAGACAAAAGACCCATTCATGTTCTGGGTTCCTACACAGTCCTCTGCATCTCTTTGGAGGGTTTCTTCTTGCCTGGTGGGATCCTAGTTCATGAACTTCAGCATGCAGAGCTTCTAGAGAGGTTGCTCTGGGCTGTGGATTTTCATTTTGGGGCAATATGTAAATGCCCAGCACTGATTTTTTTTTTTTTAATGCATGGTATTTATGAGGACTTTCCCCCTGGGGCTGCCCCATGTTCTGAAAAAGAGAACATGGCAAGCAGGATGGATACATTTTTAGCACAATAAGTATAACCAGATGTGGGGATGGGGCTGAAGAAACACAGCACGCTTTTGTAAGGGCTACAGAGCCAGAGACACGGCCTGTTTCCCTCCTCTCTGGGGAAATGAATTCATGACTGGCAAAAGCCTGGAGAAGGATACCAGCTCTGTGACCCCCTGCCAGACCTGGGGGCCTGGTCCTACCATCCGCCTAGCCCTCAGTAACAGCAGTAACCAGGTGTTTGACACAATCCTTTCATCTCCTTCCAATGGAACTCACCCATGAGGAGCAAGCAGAGTCTGAGTTTGGCCAGAGCCCCACAGATGAGCAGTGGGCATGGATGAGACGAAGGCAGCTGGCTTGGGCTGAAAGCTCATTTTCCTTCTGCTTCACATCTCTCTAGATTAGCCTTCATGTCCCAGATGCTTATGTCAGCAGCGGTCCAGCAAGGCTGAGAAGCTCCACCCTAGGCAGCAATGAGAAATCCCTCCTGGTATTTCTATAGCAGCTAATGATAAGGCTTCAAAACTGCCTGAGTTTAAAACCAATGGAGAAGCAAGATGCAGATGCATCCAGGCAAGCCGGGAAAGACACATGCCAATAGTCATCCTTGACAGATTCCAAATAAATAAGAGGTGAACGCTTCCAGAGCTCCAGGTTGTGGACTATGAAGCAGTCAGGCTGGAAGATTTTAAGAGGCACTCAAAAGATGGAGAGTTTAGAGAGACAAAGGCACGAGAGAAACATACTAGGCTAGGAGTGTAAAAATGGCAGGGTTGCAGACGGAAAGCAAAGTGGTAGGCTTGGGGGAGATGAGAAGAACATTTGCTTGGTACCATTTGTGTTTTACTTGTTTGTTTTCTCTGTGTAGCTTTGGAGGCTGTCCTGGAACTTGCTCTGTAGACCAGGCTGGCCTTGAACTCACAGAGATCTGCCTGCCTCTGCCTCCCTGATGCTAGGATTAAAAGCATGTACCACCACTGCCTGGCCATTTTGTGTATTGTAGATAGCGCTGGGGACTTGAACATACATTTATTTAAGTCAAGTAATTTTAGTTTTAGTTTACTTATAAGAAAAACATAGATGTTTCACTGCACAGGTCAATGAGCTTTGATAAATGTATGTATCTTTAATGAATGTAAATATCTCTATCACCGCAATCACTGTATACATTTATGCTATCACCAAGAATGCCTGCAGTATTCTGTCTGTGGTTGGCTGCTTCATCCATCTAACCAATCATTAATCTAATTTCTATCACTAAAGATTAGGTTTGCTTTTTCTTGATCTCACGTACACAGAACTGACAGCTTGGCTCAGCCTGTCACTCCAGGCATCTGTAGCTGCTCCTTTGCGCTACTAAGTAGTATCTCACGGTCAGGTCATATGGCATTTGCTTATGCTCTCACCTACAGAAGAGTGTCTGAATTGCTTCCATCTTGAGCTGACTATGGATAAATTTTCATGCACATTTGTGTACATTTTACTGTGTAGTCATGTTTTCATTTCTCCTGGATGAATACATAGAAGTGGAATTTCTGAACAGATGAGTGTAGGCTAACTTTTGTAATAATTGAATTGTTTTCCAAAGTAGATTCATCATATTGCATTTCTAATAGCAATAGTTCAAATTGCCCCACCTACGCATCAACACTTGGTGTTGTCAGTCTTTTAAACGTTAGCAATTCTGGTGAGTATGCAGTAACAGCTCACCGTGGCTTGGATTTGCATTTTCCTGGTGGTTGCTGATGTTACATATCATCTCATGCTTATTTGCCATTTTTATATCTTTTATGAAGTGCCTGAATTAGGTTAACATAGTTTGTCCTTTATGTGTGTGCTGGAACACCTTGCTTTTTCACTCCTCAACTGTGTCATTTTAAGAGCAGAAAAAGTTGATTTTTAAAAAAATGAAATCCAATGGTTTATTTAAAGTTGTAAAGACTTTCTCCTGTATTTTAGTTAAGCTGTTTTAAAACTTCTAGCATTTGTATTCAGGTCTATGACTAGTTCAGTCACCCAAAACTTGAGTTACTGGTGATCGTGAGCTGCCAGACATGGGTGCTGGGAACAGAATTTGGGTTCTTTGCAGAAGCTTAACCCCTCAACCCTCTTTCCAGACCTTTGTATTGCCACACTTGAAAGATGTCCTTTTTTGTAAGGATAACTCTTTCTGCCAGCCGCCTGAGTTCCGCTGCCACCTTAGGGCCCCAAAATAACACACAGTCTTATATTAGTTACAATGCTGCTGGCCAATGACTAGGATTTCTTATTTCTAGCTCAGTCTTAACTATCAACCATAACTACTAATCTATATATTCTTATAAGGACTTATCATACCGAGGACGCTGGTCTTATGCATCCTTACTTCCTGGCGATCACATGGCGACTCCTCCTCTTTACTACATTTCCCAGAATCCTCCTTCTCTCCTACTCCCACCTAACTTGCTTACCTATTGGCCAACAGTGCTTTATTTATCAACCAATAAGACAAACATATACACACAAGGACCTCCCCCATCACTTTTTTTTTTAATTCCTGTTTTCAAGATGTTTGGTTATATTGTATTTCGTAATAAACACTTGGAACCATCAAATTTCTGAGGTGGCTCACCTTTTTGGTTGTTATCTCATTTCTCTTTCAGGAACTTTAATTTTGTAGGTATTACACACTTTGGTATTGTTCCGGAGTGTAAATGAAGTTCTTAATTGGTCTAGATAATAAAAATCTGGACTCAGATATAGAGAAAAATGCAGAGAGATCAGAGAGAAGGAGCAAGCCACAGCAAGCATACATTACCTCCTTTGAGTCTCAGTGTTGACAAGAGAGTTATTTCCTGTTTCTCCCTCCTTATATCCTGTTTCTACCCAGCTACATCACTTTCTGTCTGTCCGTATAGACCTCCAGACCTCTATGGTTAGCTAGTGGCAAGCTCCATTCTCTGACCTTCAGACAGGCTTTATTTGTACAAACAAGATGTCACCACCCCAGAGGGCACTGTGACTCTGTTAGATTCCCCCCACCTGCACCCCAGGGATTGGGTCTCAGTATATAGCCTTGGCTTTCCTGGAGCTTGTTATATAGACAAGGCTGTCCCCGAACTCACTGAGAGCCTCGTGCTCCTGAGTGCTGAAACTAAAGGCCTGCACCACCATGTCCGGCTCCATCTCCTCTTCTGTCCTTCAGATTCAATACTTTCTATTGTCATATCTCCAAATGAAGTCTTTCCCATAGCATCACATCTGCTACTAACCATCCACAGTGTTCAGCTGATTTTTACTTCTTATATTTTCCATTTCTTGAAATTCCTCGGGTTCTTTTGCTTGTTTGTTTTGTTTTTTGAGACAAGGTTTCTCTGTGGCTTTCGAGGCCGTCCTGGTACTCGATCTGTAGACCAGGCTGGTCTTGCACTCACAGAGATCCGCCTGCCTCTGCCTCCTGAGTGCTGGGATTAAAAGTGTGTGTCACCTACTCCCGGCTGGTTCTTTTTTATGTATATATATCTTCCTTTTCTTTCTCATTCTCATTATGTTCACAATTTTCTTTGACTACTTGAATTTATTTATAATAGCTATTTTTAAAGCTCTGTATGCTGATTTTATTTTGTGGCTATTTATTATTTATTATTACTGGCTGACTTTTCTCCTTGTCACTCACAGTTTCTGTGTCCTTATAAGTCTAAGTCTAGTTATTGTACTGGGTGCTGGGCATTGTAGGATTTATTTTATGCCATGCTTTAGTATTTGTTTATTTATTTACTTTAATTTTTATTTTATGTACATTGTGTTTTGCCATGGGTGTCAAGTCCCCTGGAACCGGAATTACAGAGTTATGAGCTGCCTCGTGGGTGCTGGGAATTGAACAGGGGTCCTCTGGAAGAGAGTCAGTGCTCTTAGCCACTGAGCCATCTCTCCAGCCCCCTGTTTCTTTATTTTGAGACAGTGTCCTGACTGCCCTGGAAGTTGCTATGCAGACCAAGCTGGCCTCTTAACTCATAGAGATCCACCTGCCTCTTTCTCTTGAGTGCTGGTATGGCATGTGCCACCACTACCCAGCCTATGCCATGTTATGTTCCTGGAAAGTGTCTTCATTGCATTGTATCAGTTTGAAATCAAATGTCTTAGTCCTTGGTGACCATGAGGAACTGTTCAGCTTATATCTCCCACATAATTCTTCCTTATTCTCATGAGATTTTATCCTATTCATGTTCTGTTGACTGTTCAAAAGCAAGTTCAAGCAGAATGTGTAGGAAGATCATGGAAACTCTCCCAGTAGAGCCCTCTCCTCGATAGTAGTTTGTCAGAGGAACTCACTTGCTTCAGATTACCTAACTTCAGGTTTCTGTCTCTTCAGCTTGGAGAGACCACTGTGCTGTTTGTAATTCTAGCTTCTTGTAATGTAGTCCCAGAAATTGCCTTGGAGTAGAACATTTGAGGTTAACTGTAGTACTTAACCTTATAGTTTGGATTTTAATTACCCCAAGTGGCCATGTGGTTAAAAACTTTGGTCCCAGGTCTGGAGAGATGGCTCAGCGGTTAAGAGCACTGACTGTGCTTCTGGAGATTGGAGCTCAATTCCCAGCACCCACATGGCAGCTCACAACTGTCTGTGACTCCAGTTCCAGGGGATTTGACATCCTCACACAGACATGTATGACAGCAAAAACACCAATGTGTATAAAATAAAAAACTAAACCTTGGTTTTGTTTGGTGGATGCTCTAGGAGGTAGAGCCTAGTTGGAGCAAATAGGTCATGGGGCCATGCTTTTGAAAATGTATTTTGTCCTGGACTCTTCTGTTTTGTTCTCCCTTCCATTTCCCTTTTATTTTCCTTCTTTCTCTAGTTGGAGGAAGATGAAAGAGTCCATATAGGTGTACAGAGTTCTGAGCAGGGTACAGAATGTGTCATCTGGAACCCTGATTGAGCAAACAGTAATACTGTGGTTTGGGTGTGGTTTGTCCCCACCCAAATCCATGTTGAAATGTTACTGCAATAGGAAGCTGCTGGGAAGTGGTGCCTTTAGGAAATAATTATGTGACAGAGGCTTTACCCTTATGAATGAATTAATATCTTCCTTGGGTTAGCTTAGTATCTTAGGGTTTCTATTGCTGCACCAAAACACCAAGACCAAAAAGCAAGTTGGGGAGGAAAGGGTTTATTTGGCTTATACTTCCACATGGCCGTTCATCACCAATGAAGTCAGGACAAGAACTCAAACAGGGCAGGATCCTAGAAGCAGGAGCTGAAGTAGATGCTGTGGAGAGGAACTGCTTCTTACTGTCTTGCTTCCCATGGCTTACTCAGCCTGCTTTCTTATATAACCCAGGACCACCTGCCAGGGATGGTACCACCCACCATGTTCTGGGCCCTCCCCGTTGATCACTAATTGAGAAAATGCCTTATAGCTGGGTCCTATGGAGGCATTCTCTCAACTGAGGCTCCTTTCTCTCTGGTGACTCTAGGTTGTGTCAAGTTGACACAAGACCAGCCAGTTACACACAGGAATGAGTTAGTTGAGAGTGAGTTGTTCCAAAGCAAGCCTGACATCTCCTCTCTCCATTTTGTACACATGCTGTCTCTTCTGTGTGTGCTCACTTACACACCCCTGCTGGCTGGAGGCATCTGCCTGTCAGTATATCCACAGGGGCTTGCTAGAGGAGGCTGCCCAGTCTTGGACATTTCTTCCTCCAGGACTCCTCTTCTCCATAAATTATCCAGCCTCAAGATAATAATAACTACAACTATCAAGGGAATGCATTGTTTTATATAAGACCTTCTATCCTCTGGAAATGGCCTCCTCCTCCTAGGTGCACTTTCCAGCATGCGTAATCAGATTCTCACCTGGCGTAGCCCCTAGAGGCAGGAACATTGGTTGTTTCCAGTTGGGTTGTGACTCCAGAAGCATGAATCTAATTCATCTGAATAAGAAATCGGGAGTCAAATATTGGGGGGAACCTGGAAGATTAGAGAACTGGGAACAGCTGCCAGGAAGCTGAGACAGGTAGGAAGCAACTGGAGGCTGCTTTAGTTCTTCCATTTCGCTCCCTGGTGAAGCAGAGGTCAGCAGAGACTAAGCCAGGGCAGGTGAGTTAAGAGGTGCAAACAAAAGATGAAAACAGTTTCTCTCTGTGGCTGAGAACCTGGGCCTCCCTGCTGCAGAAATGCTTCCAAACGCCCACCTTGGGACCTGTGACACATTCCAGTTTGGGTTTTTAAAAAAAATCTTCATTTTATATGTTAGTTCAGTATGAGGGTACATGCTCAACACCCACACTTCTGCATCCCCAGACTCAATCAACCACAACAGAACATATGGGGGTGAATACCATATCTGTCCCAAACAGACTTCTTTCTCTCATTATTTCTCTGAACAATATAACAATAGCTTATATAGCCTTGATATTTCTTAAAGTACTTAGGAAAGGTAAAGAGTACTTAAAGTATAGGGGGAGGATGTGTGTGGGTTTTCTGTAAACATGCTATGTTGTGTAAGAGATGAGCATCTGTGGATTTTATTATTCAACAGTGCAACCATTTCCCCGAAGATCCCAAAGGATGACTGTGTTTAACAGCAATGAAATCTGTATCTGGTCTTCCTTACGACAAAAGTTAACAGGAGCTGAGGTGCAACCAAAACCATGGATGTATGAAAAGCAATGTGGAAACCTGCTATTTTATAAGCTTATTAAAAATATCACAAAGTGGGTTTTGAATGGAAGTACCCTCCATGGGTGGATAATACTTCTCACAGAAGTCATAGATTTCGAAATGAAAATCCCATTGCTGGTTGTGGGATACTCCCCTATGACCATTGGTCAGGGAGGTCCCCAAAGCCCCCTTCCCAATACAGGCTATTGCCATTGTTCTTGGTTTCCTCCCAGAATTTTTTTTTTCAAGGCAGAGTTTTTCTGTGTAGCCCTGGGTGTCCTGGAATTCACTTTGTAGACAAAGTTGGCCTTGAACTCAGAACTCCACCTTCCTCTGCCTCCTGACTGCTAGGATTAAAGCAGTGTACCACTACTCCGGGCTTTGCCTACTAGAATTTTATGGTAAGACTTATTGCTAAAGTCACTGCACATTTTGGTCACAGGGTATGAAGAACTCAAGCTGGAACTGATCTGGAAGCCTCCTCCCTCCTGGCTGGCTTTTATGGTGCCAGGAGATGTCATCAATGTTTTACAGAGTTATGATTCCCGTGAATCATAATAACAATGCCAGGCAAGACACGCCCTCTGGTGCAATAGTGGTATGCCCATTATGGGAATAACAAACTTTCTGATTGGATACAACACAGAAGTGAATACTTGCCTTGCTGTGTAAACCTGTTCAAGAACCTTTGGCTGAGGACATATAATAGGCCCCTGGTGGGGGATGTCCTTCTGTATATATGTTTCTCTTATGGGTTGATGAATAAAAACACTGTTTGGCCAAAAGAGGAAGGAAGATAGGAGGGACTAGGAGATAAGGAGAATTCTAGAAAAGGTAGGCAGAGAGAGAGAGAGACTGGGAAGATACCGTGGAGGATGCCATGTAGCTGCCAAAGGAGAAATGGGTCCGGGCATTCTCCGGTAAGCGAAGACCACGTGGAAATAGATAGATTTATAGAAATGGGTTGATAATTAAGAGAGAGAGATAGCCAGTAAGAAGCGCTAGCCATCATCCAACAGTTTCATAATTAATATAGTATCTCTGTGTGTTCATTTGGGGGTGAAGCAGCAGGACCTGGCAGGACAAGAAAATACCAGCAACAGGCCCCAGTATGGAACATACTATTATTGGTTTGCTAAGTGGTCATGTTGTCAAACTGCCTTCTTAATGCTCATCCTTATATATCCATACATTAGTTCTGTATTCATCCCTTCATCGGGGAAGCTTCTTACTGTAGTAGGCAATGGTTAATGCAGAAACACATAGCTGACCAAAATGCCTAGATTAAATGACGGTGGCATGGTTCAGTCCTCAATGGGACATCCATACCATCCTCTGCAGAGCTCAGAGAACATGGAGGAAGAGAGGGAAGGGAGAATGTAAGAGCCAAATGTGCAACCAAAAATTGTCTTGTGGACATGGAGTAAGTATTGCACTCGTGAACTTAGGGCAGCAGTGGCTATCTGAAGAAGACATGCACAAGACTGGTCCACCAAGAGCTCTCCATAGATGGAGGAAGGACCACAAGGCCCACCCATCTCTAAGAGAGTAGCAGCAGTTAATGGTATCATTTTCTTCAGTGGTGTGGCCATTGATGAGTTGCATGTGCTTCAGTAAATGACCTCCAATTCACAGAAGTGCTAGAAACCAATTATAAACTCTGGGCCAGTCACCAACAAAAAGAGCACGTGAAAGTGGAGGGGGCGGGGCTTGTTGGGAGGGTTTCAGTGGGAAAGAGGAAGAAAAATTCATACATGTACGAAACTGTCAAAGAATAAAGGGGAAGGGAGGAATAGAAGAGAGGGAGAGGGAGAGAGAGAGAGAGAGAGAGAGAGAGAGAGAGAGAGAGAGAGAGAGATATTAGATTCTCTGGGTGCAGAGGTTTCCTATACACATGAAGTGAGCTGTGTGGATGCAATCTGACCAGCTCCCCAAGGTCCTGCTGCAGCAACTTCTCTGCCATGAGGGACTGTAACCTGAACTGCAAGCCAGAATAAATCCTTCCCCCCTTAAACTGCCTTTATCAGGGTATTTCACTGCAGCTGCAGGAAAAGGAAGTAAGACAGGGACCAATGAATTCAGTGAGAGACCTCAGGTCCCCTTTGAGATTCTGAGACTCCCATCTGCGAGGCAGGCTCTGAGGCAGGCTCTGTCCTGCCAGGGGCTGGGCAGCAGGAATGGGCCTGGAGAGGGTTGGGAGTTCGAAGAGTTGCTGCTTCCAGCGCACAGCCAAAATTGCCAGGAAGGCACGGAGCAGTTCCTCGACATGTAACTACTCCTAGGTAGCAAAAGGCCAAGAGCCAGGATGTCAGAAGTGCTGGGGGCATCTGAATTCTGCTGGACCCAAACCTGATACAGACAAGGCGCAGGCCACCTCACCCATGGTCACAGAGTCACAAGGAGACCACATTTTATTACTGCTTCTGTCATAGCAACGCAAAGTGACACGTGCTGTCCACATTCTCTGCCACATCTGGAGGCCTTGAGAGGCAAAACAAAACAAAACAAATACCCCCCCCCCCAATTTGTCACTAGTCTAGCCTTTAGAGATTTAGAGATTTGGGTAGACTTGGTCCTGAGCTCAGTGCCACATAGGGTCAGATACAGTGGACATGAAGACTCAGATGCCAGCCAGATTCCAAGGTTCCAGCCAAGTGTGGCCATCTCCAGGACCAGGACGTGGGCATCTCTGGAAAGACAGCATGTGTTAGGAAGGCTGGCCAAGAGGATACATGCCCAGAAGATAGGTTGCTGCCCCCAGGCGCAATTCAGACTACTCTTGAAATAGTGCTGACTTGCCTAGCAAGAGGTACCTTGGGGCTTCTGCCACAGGGTGAAGCCACACAGACAACCTGTGTTCCTAGGACAGTGCCACTTTCAGCCAGGTCACATTAGCCTGTGTTTTGGACACAACAACACCAGTCCTTGCCTTACTTCTGTTTTATTAGCACAAAAATGAAAGCCCAAAAGTGGACGGGCTCTGACATAAAAATGGAATGGCAGCCCTCGGAGAGCTTTCTAACTCAAAGAACATATTTTACTAACCACAAAAGCCCAGTCTTCCTTAAGAAGGGAAGACAATGGAAATTCCAGTGCAAATATTTTAAACACACACACACACACACACACACACACACACACACACACACACACGGGAATACTGGGCCCAACCCAAGTCATTAGATGACATTTCCAACTCTACCCCTTAGAAGACTTGACCAAGCTTTTTTTCTTTTCTTTTTTTCCCAGTACTTGGACTTGAACCTAAGGCCTTGTGAGTGCCACATAGCGCTTTACTAACTGACCTAGATCCCAAATTCTTCTTTCATAAAAAATAACCCACCTTCCTCCTTTGTCTTTCTTTAGAGCAGGAAAGTTTTTCTGTTGGATTCCAACTACACACTTTTGGCCAGGGCTTAGGATCTCACTTCAGACCATTTGGCCAGGGCTTAGGATCTCACTTCAGACCATTTGTCCTTAGCTTGGCTATTTTGAGTCTATTTTGCCATGTGTAATGTGTAAGAATGCAGGTATTATGCTTGCCACCCCCTGTCACCTGGCAGAATGCACTCAGGCAGTACCCCGGTCAGCCCGGGGTTCCATGACTACTAATCTGCAGGCAGGTGCAAAGGACCCTTTAAAAGACAGACACCCACCCCCCACTTATGCTGTCTTTCCCGCTGCTCCCTGGGGCAGACAAGACGTTTCCTGTCTCCCTCTTCTCTTCTGTCCTCTCTCTGTCTCTGTGTCTCTTACCTCTTTTCTTACCTCTCCCTCAATAAAACTTTCAATATGAGGTTTCTGTTTTCCCCATCCACTCCAGCCATCACCCGTCAGGGACTGCGATCCTCATGGTCCCGGGTGGGATGGGGCACTGATACTTGAAGTCCCAACCCATGCTGCATTATTGCTAACATAATTCAGGAATCAGGGGAGAGAGGATTTGAGCATCATTTTCTAACCCCAGGCCCTCTGTATTTCTAGTCCATGTAAACGGCCGCTGATGGGCCCTACCCTTGATGATAACAGCCAAGCATTCAGCACCAGGGGAACAACATAGGTGAAGGAAAGGCTACCAACAGTCACACACTGGCACTAACCCCCCCCCCCCGGGGGGACTTCCCAGCACAGAACTCAAAACACAGTACCCAGAAAAGAGCCACAGTGTCCCATTTTATCTCCAGGAGTTAGACTCAACTAAGCAGGCTCTGAGCAGCTGGTCCGCACACGCCACGACAGGAAGGCTTCTGCATCTGCCTCTCCCTCCACTACAGGTCTTCCTCATCCCCTCAAATCAACCAGATTGGGTGGGAAACAAGGCTTAGCAGCACGCAGTCAACTCTGTTCATTAATACCGCAGCTTTACTGGTTTCCTTATTGGGTGCTGGAAAATGTGATTGGCGTAAGGTTTGTCTGGTGATCACTACTGTTGGGAAATGATGTGACCAGGAAAAAGGAAAGGAAGCAAGAAAGGTTGGGGAGGGGACAGAGAAGCTACATTCAACACCCATGGAGCCCTTCTAGGTGCTAGGTGCAGTGAGGATGTGGGTGATCCCCAGGTTTGTAAGACACTGACTGCTCTTGCTTTTTAGGCATTCACAGCGAAGGGCCTGGTATGAAAACATGAATTGATTACAAGCAAAAAAGGAAAGTTATAATGGAGATGTGTACAGAATACTGACATACTCAAGGTAGGTGGGGAGGTGGCAGGGAAAAAAACAGGAAGTGGGAAAAGGGCCCGGAGGGCACAAATATGGTGAGCATATAGCAGGGTGAACAGTCCCCGAGGCGGATGGCAGCGGGCACACAGGAGCTGAGGCAATGGGCATGTGAGGGATTCCAGAGTGGTTGGAGTATAGTGTCTGAGTGGAGCGTGGCTAGAGAAGACATGGTTGGACCACAAGGTGGTGATGGTACACGCCTTTAATACCAGCACTTGGGAGGCAGAGGCAGAGGCAGAGGCAGAGGAGGTGGATCTCTGTGAGGCCAGCTTGGTTTACAGAGCAAGTTCCAGGACAGCCAAGGAATAGATAGAGAAACCCTGTCTCGAAAAACAACAACAAAAACCCCCACCTCCTTTAGAAACAAAGATTTTCATTAGAAGAAAAGAGCTGTGTTTGGAGTAAGAAAGCCAATAGACCAAAAACACAATTTCCAAATTGCCGACAGAAAGTGTACTACTGAACGGAGGAGAACAATTAAGTATCTCTCTCTCTCTCTCTCACACACACACACACACACATACATACACACATACACACACACATACACACATGAAAAATACATGAACTACATAGTTAGCTCTGGAGAACCCCAGAGAAGAGAATGTCACGTCATAGTTGGCATCTTAGTCACCATGACCACAACAACTCTTACAAAGGAGAGCATTTAAATGGGGCTGGTTTACTCGTTTAGAAGTTCAGTCCATTATCATCATGGCAGGAAGCATGGCAGCCCACTGTAGGCAGACACGGTGCTGGAGAGGTAGCTGAGAGTTCTACATCTGGTTGCTCAGGTAGCAAGAAAAGGGGCAGGGGAGAGGGAGAGAGGGAGAGAGGGAGAGAAGGAGGGCAGGGGGCTCCCTGACTTGAGCATTTGAAACCCCAAAGTCCACCACAGTGACATACTTCCTCCAACAAGGACACATTTCTAATCCTTGTCACATAGAGCCACTCCCTAATGACAAAGCATCATGAGCCTATGGGGGCCATTCTCATTCAAACCACTACATTGGGAGAAATTTCTATTTAAACCGCCATAGTTGAATTCCCTAGAAGGGCTGCTTATGCAGAATTTGGGATGCAAAATATTGTTAGGACTGGACACTAGTGAAAGGGAGAGAGGAAAAGAGAGAAGGCGGGAGGAGATCTGAATCCCAACAAAACTCCAGGTTACTCTGGTCCTGCAGCCAACATCTGGGCATCCTGTCTTGTGCTTCTGTTACCGGATATTGTGCTCTGGCACAAAAATTACCCTGACTGAGCAAAGCAGCCCTATGAGGGAAATGGGGAAAGTTATAATGGAAGTGTGTAGAGAATACTGAGAGAGCCCACAGCAAGCAGAGAGAACAACGGGAAGGGAAGTCACAGGGCCTGGAAGGCAGATGGGTGGGCGTGCATATCAAGAGAGTTCTTTGCAGCCTTTGAAGGAGCTCACAGCTGGATTGCCAACCAGGCTTCCTGGAAGCCAGGCAGGAAGCAAGCAGACTCTGAGAAGGGAACCGAGATGGTTCAGTCCACATTAACCACAGACAACTGTACCCCAGTGTCCTTGGTCATCTTTACTTTGACAACCCCTTTGGCCAAGGCTCTGTTTCTCTTGGCTCATTTTCCCTTCTCCCTGTTAAATAAACAAAGGGCAGTTTGAAGGTGGGATGATGAAGAAGAAAAGGAGCATTCAGGTCCTTTCCCTTTCCCTCTCGGGCAGGCAACCGGTCCTCCGTGGTCATGGAAACCACTGGTCCCTGGTGTAACCCTTCCTCTGTGCCTCTGTATGTCCTTCAAGTGTTTTAAAGTCTCACCACAGCAGAGGGAAAATATGAAAAACAAACCCCAAGTCCCTTCACGATTGCATTTGCTGTATTTGTCGTCTGTAAGACCCCCAGAAGCTCAGGCCTCCAGGATCTCAGCCTAGGACTGTGGTCACCCCAATCACCAGGTGGAGTCGAAAGCTTGATGCAAACTGCACGAGGCTTTATTATAGTTGTTTAACGAGCTAACTCCAGGTTAGCTCGGGCCTTTCATCCACCAGCCATGGCGGATGGCTAGAAAGACAGCTCGAAGCCTGCATAGAGATCTTATAGGACAGCATAAGGGGAGTGTCTAGTGGTAGGCACAGGCTCAGGATTGGTGTGCCTCCAGGCTTGGAGGGTTTGCCTTGTGTTGATTGGTCAACTGGTTGTTATGGCCCATAGGCCCTCCCAGGGTGGTTGTTATGCTCTGTGTGTCATTGCTGTGCACTTGTCTGTAAAGCACACCCAGAGCCATAAAGCATAGCGCCGCCACCAGCTAACTTCTGATTGGTTCCTTGCCACAAGGCAGGCATCTGACCTCTTAGTGACTAAGACAAGGTCAGACAAGCACGTGTTCTGCTGTTATGGCTGCCGAAAGGGGCAGGCATCTGACCTTAGTGACCAAGACAAGGTCAGGCAAGTGCATGTTCGGCTGTTATGGCTGCCGAAATGGGGAGCTGGTTCCTTCAGTCTATGCACACATGTTTGGTTTCATTTGAGGGGATGTTTAAACTCTTAAGATCTCGTCTGTTTCATGCAATTGGACTCCGGATGAAGGTTTAGGCACGTGTTCTTTCTGTATCCTCTGAGGTGTCTACATAGTACTGGGCACGTGACATGTACTCATGGGTTCTGGTACTGAATCAAATGCAATTTCTTTGAGGAGGAATGTTCCAAATGCAATTAAATCACAACCATATATAAACACTTCTCGCTGCTGCGGTTTCCTCTTTGAAGGAAAGCAGGAGGCCATGAAGGGATCTGGGGGAGCCGCAAATGGGAATTCAACTTCATTCATGACTAAAGCAGGAGGGAGGGGCTTTGTTTCTAGCTTCTCAGTGAGGACTGAATGGGCTTCCAGAGTCACACTGAAAAGGTACAAGAACTTAATGGACCCAAGTTAGGATCTATGGCTCTCTATTAACCCTCAGGGCCACCGAGTCTCTTAAGTCATTCGAAGTGTTAGCAAGCCCTGCAATCTAATTTTAAGTTTGACAAGGTGCATCAAATAAAAAAAAAATGTGATATTCTCCCTGCCCTTAGCATACTTCATATAATTGAAACTCATTGGAAGTGGAGAGCTCCCTAGACAGGTGATCCATCAAGTGGAGCCCGGGGACTCTGGGGGGCACCAAGAACCTCTCAGGAGGTCTGGGAGGTTAAAGCTGTGTTATAGCAACTCTGAGACTTTTGTCTCCTTCATTCTCTCATGACCACAGAGTGGAGTTTTCCAGAGGCTATGTCGACGATGATGACACCGTTGCAGTGGCAGAAAATGAAATTGTGGGCTTTGTAGTCCATTGGATTTCCAACAGCCTTTAAAAAAAATATAGTTATTTTTAAATTATGCATGTGTGTGTTTGTGTGGGGGTATGTGATGAGGGATGTTCTTCTGTATATATGTTTCTCTTATTGGTTGATGAATAAAACACTGATTGGCCAGTAGAGGCAGAAGATAGGTGGTGCTAGGAGACAAGGAGATGCTGGGTAGGAAGAGAGGAGAGAGAAGAGGCAAAGGGACTCCATGTAGAGACTGGGGAGATAGGACGTGACAAGTGTTCTCTGGTAAGATTAGGCCATGTGGAAATACATAAATTAGTAGTTATGGGTTAATAGTTAAGACAGAGCTAGCCAATAAGAAACCCTAGCCATTGGCCAACAGTTTTATAAATAATATAGCATCCATGTGTTTATTTGGGGCAAATCAGCTGCAGGACCAGGCTGGAAAGAATCCTCCGTTCTTCAGGTATGGGCAGTGTGTGTGCAGGTGCCTGTGGAAGTCAGAAGAGGGCACTGGATCCCTCACAGCTAGAGTAAGAGGGTGGTGTGAGTCACCCCACAAGGGTGCTTAGAATTGAACTCCGGAACAGCAGTACAGACTCAATTAGTGAACCATGTCATGTCTATAGCCCCAATCCTACTACTCTTTAAGGTGGTGCACTTTCAGAGACAACTCAGTGTGTTTTTAGTATTTTGAGTACAGTCTTAGAACCTTTTATTTTTACCCTCTACAATTTCTGTACTTTGCCACTGTGCCAAAGTTGTTTAGCATTTATTTGGAAACTCTACAAAACAACAACAAAAGCATACTTTGTTATTACTTTAAAAAATGTTTTGAAGTTTTTTTTCAAAAATTTAAACAAGTATAAAATTATCTAAATTTACTACTTTCAGAGTCTATTTTTACGAAGCAATAAGAAAAAATATTGCATAGTTAACCACAAAAGACTAAGAGAAAAGTCACACCAGGAGCCTCTAAGTTTAAGATGATGAAGACAAAGAAACTAAGATAGCAGAACCCTGAACTCACAGAAGTGGGGGAGGTTTGTCATGGAGAAAGCAATCTTCCACTTATCTTTAAAGACACTAATAATTCACCATATCGTATCTTATAGGACAAAACTGTTTCTGTAGATGGAAGTTTCTGTCCCATCCAATCCTGCAGCCATTTAGTCCCAAATAAACACACAGAGGTTTGTATTCATTACAAACTGTTAGGCCAATCGCTTAGGCTTCTTACTGGCTAGCTCTCTCTTAATTATAACTCATAACTATTAATCTATGCATTTCCACATGGTCTTGGCTTACCAGGGAATGCCCGGGAGTCTTACTTTCCCAGTAGTTACATGTCATCTCTATCGAAACTCACTCTGTGCCTTCCTCTTCCCAGAGTTCTAGACTGGTAGCCCCACCTACACCCTTGCCTGGCTACATCCTGCCTGTCCATTGGTCGAAACAGCTTTATTCATCAATCATTAAGAGAAACATATTCACAGCAAGCATACAGAAGGACATCCCCCCATCAGATTTCAGTGTCATTTGGAAACTGATCAGACTTTGAGGGAAAAGGAATATACCAAATGTAGACATGATGAGCTCTTTAAAAGCTAAAGATAGCCCCATGTTTTCAAACTTGAAGTAGAAAAGATCTTACTTGGTGTCATCACATTGTGCTAGCTAGAAAGGCACATTTAAGGCAAGGAGAGCTGAGGTCTTACCTGGCCAACATTGGCACATGCTGGCTGCATGAAAAGCTAGGAGAAAGACACATTGCCAATTCCCTATTCCCTAATTCCCAATTCCCTAAAGTGTGATAACTTGAAATTTCAGATATCTGATAAACACAAAGGTTAAGCTTGTATGTCATTCTCAGAGTTGCTCCTGCATCTTAAAAATAACTAACGGGGTGGAGAGGTGGCCCCACAGTTGAGTAGGGCAGTTAAGAACTGCATACTCTCCTGAGGACTGACTTCATATCCCAGTACCCATGTCAGGTTGTTATATGAGATTCTTTGGCCCCAGACTGGTCCCGCTGTTGCTTCAGCCCCAAATGAACACACAGAAACTTATAATAATTATAAAGCTGCTGGCCAATGGCTTGGGCTTCTTATTATTAACCCATTAACTACTAATCTATGTATTTCCACATGGTCTTATCTTACTGGAGAATGCCAGACCTGCAACTCCTTTGCCTGCTACATGATGATTGCTCAGCGTCTCCACAGAGAAGAGAGTGGTTTCCTGTTTGTCCCTGCTTATATCCTGATTCTGCTCAGCTACATCACTTCCTGTCTGGCCAATCAGCCAATCAGTGTTTTAATCATTAACCAATAAGAGAAACATATATACAGAAGAACATTACCCATCATCAGGTGGCTAACAACCTTGAGTAACTCCAGTTCCATACTTGTACACACACACACACACACACACACACACACACACACACACACACACACAGAGGCACAAATGCAGGCACAAATGCATGCACATGCATGCATGCACACATACACAATTTAAAATCTATTTTTTATTAGACAAATTGGCTGGTGTGTGGCACAGTCTTTAATTCTAGCATTTGGAAGGCAGAGACAGGCAGATCTGAGTTTGAGGCCAGCCTGGTCTACAGAGTAAGTGCCAGGATAGCCAAGGCTATAGAGTTTGGTTTCCACATCTAACTCAGGTGGTTCACAAATACCTGTAACTCCAGCTTCTGGGAATCTGCTGTCCTCTTATGGCCTCTGAGGGCACTTTCACACAAATGTGAACATGTATACACACACACACACACACACACACACACACACACACACACACACACACGTCTTTTTTAAAATGTTGTAGATAATACAATGAAAATTACTTCATTAAATTTCAACTCTTCAGCACTACCACTTTATTATTTTAGAACAATGAAGATTCATATATTTTTATCAAATTTTCTTAGTTGTTACCCAGCATCTTTGTGTTTTAGGCTATTTATTTGTTAGCAAAAGGGTCTCACTATGTAGTCCCTGCTAGCCTGGAATTCCCGGTGTAGACAGGCTGGCCTCAAACTCATTGAGATCCACTTGCTTCCGGAGTGCTTGGATTAAAGGTGTGATACCACACCTGGCCTCATTTTAACTCTTGGGGAGTTCACAGAAAACAGCCATTGACCCTGAACTACAATGGGTGACTCCAAGAAATACTTGTGGGGTTGTGTAGGTTTCAGGCTGAACTATCCACTTTTTATCTGGAAGAACTGGTATAGAACTATAGCTACTTACTGAGTATATGACATTTTTTTCTTAATAATGATGATTAAGGAGAACAACTGGTAGTATTTGTGGATAGTGACAAAAATTTGTGTTTTTAAGCAAAAAAATTAATAATTTTGGAAAACCTTCCTCCAAAGTTATGAGCGTCTCAATATTTAAGATCAGTGGTGCTGTCATCAAATGGGACTTTTTATACTGTCTATTGAAAAGGAGCATGCATTAGAAGTACTATTTAACTCAGTGAACCAGTAGCTTCCAAGTGACAGATATATGCAAGACAGAGCCCAAGCCAGATCATCGGCTTTTACCCTCATGCACTCTCTTAGTTCCTTGACAGGGCTTCATAGCTGACTTGCAACCAGTCCTTAAGAAACAACCCGTAGCCAAATTTTGTTCTAGCATCAACAGAGTATTTCCATAACTATTTGAAAAGTCTATTAAAATACTCCTCTCCTTTTCCAACTGCCTATCTACATGGAGCCAAGTTTTCTTCATATTTTCTAAGCAAGGCAAAATATTGGAGCAGATTGAACAGAGAGACAGATAAGAATCTCCAGCTGTCTCCCATTAAGGCAGATGCTTGGGAGATGCAAACAGCGATGCTCTTCTCACCGCACTTTGCCTTAAAGAAGTTTTCCCTCCCGAGTTATCCAGGTTGCGAGGTTTTTGAATTAGCAAATATATTTCCTGTTTTACATTTTCATTTCTAATATAGTAAATATTGGTAGATAAATCTTCAAGATTGAGGAGGGTAGTAATCAATTCTATAATAGAATACCATGGGGCTCTTAGACTGAAGTATTTAAGAAATGCTGCCCCAGGTGGCTGGGAACCTATGAATGTTGGGAAATGAGCTCGTGACCTGACATATGGACATTCCCTAGAGGAGGGAAGGAATTCTACCTAATTTCATGAAGAGGCACAGGAGAAAAGGCCACCTGGCTGTCACCCTTAACTCCTCTTGGTACAATTGGAGGGGACTGACCTGAGGTTTGCTGGGGCTGGACAATGTCCTTCCTTAGAGAAATCACTTAATTAGACACAGTCATTGTCTGTAGGCATGAAGAGGTCTTTTTCAGAGATGCAGGGTTAGGTGGTCCCAACTGGGTATTTAAAACAAAAACAAAACACACACACACACACACACACACACACACACACACACACTCACTCCCCAAACATTTAGTACATCTAACCAAAAATTGCAAATTGTGTGTTTCGAGCCATTACATTTTATTCTTTCATCCCAAAGCAGAATAAAATAACCACGGGGTTAAAAAAAACTACCCAAGATTTACACCTTAAAGAACTGAAGACACCCAGAGAACAGATAATGATAGAGACAAAGGAGTTGCTGTCACCCATTCCTTTCCTTAATTAAGGCAATGGTTCTCCATCTGTGTGTGGCAGCCCCTGGGGGGTTGATGACCCTTTCACAGGGGCCATCTAAGGCCATTGGAAAACACAAATATTTACATTATGATTCATAATAGTAGCAAAATTATAGTTGTGAAGTAGCAACGAAAATAATTTTATGGTTGGGATCAGCACAATATGAGGAACTGTATTAAAGGGTTGCAGCATTGGGAAGGTTGAGAACCACTGACTTATTTTTCTGGTTTCTGGTTTATATACATGAACATGGTATTTAGCTAGTGCCTCTTCTCTCCTCTTCCCCTCTTCTCTCCCATGCCTGCCTCTTTTGTCCCAGGCTGGTTTTGAA
This sequence comes from Cricetulus griseus, assembly GCF_003668045.3. Taxonomy (NCBI): domain Eukaryota; kingdom Metazoa; phylum Chordata; class Mammalia; order Rodentia; family Cricetidae; genus Cricetulus; species Cricetulus griseus. Next base: position 88,779,229 of record NC_048598.1, on the reverse strand, counting down.
TTCTATGTAACTGAAGATGGCCTTGAACTTCTTCTGGACCTCCTGCCTCCATTTTCCTAGTTCTGGGGTTAATGCTGTGGGCCATTGTGCCCAGCTTATTCAAGGCTAAGAATCAAATCCAGGGCTTCATGCATGCAGGGACAGCACTCTACCAATCCACTTATACCCCAAGCTCAGCACCAGCTTTCTAGAAATGGGAGAAGGATGGAGTGATTTACAGTGGGATTGAATTTGTCCTCTAAGGATGCTGAGTAGGGTGGGTTGGAGTTCCTTATTCACCTCGACTGGAGCTGAAGGGCAAAGTGCGTGCCTTGTACTGATCTGCTTGTAGCCTCTTACAGTGTAGACCTGAATACAACACAGTAGCAGCAGCAGAGCTGGGAGAAGACTGAACTGGAAAGACTACAGCATTGCCATGCCTCTACTAGGATGTGGAAACATGTATTTCCAACCCTGGTTTCTTGATCCCAAGACAAACTCTTTTACTTGGCGGGAAGCAAAAACATTTTATGATCATTAAATAAACTGTGGAACAGGGTCATGGTGTGCGTAACTCTGTTTCCTACTAATTTTCTAAGTAAGAACTTTTGTAAATTTTCCCAATGGAGATGGGAGATAATGTTTCAACATTCTGACCATGTCCTTCTGTAAAACTCCAGGTTAAACAAACAGTCCGTAGAACTATAGGCCCAATTTACCTTTTTGTGGAGAAGAAGAAAGTTTGAACACTTGGTTAGGAGCTCTGGATTCCAGTGTTGTATTTACACCAATGGAATGATATGTGTAGATGGGCATAAGAACACAGAACACAGTAACATGTGTCAGGCACTGTGCTATGCACTTCTCCAAGACTGTTTGGTCTGTTACCTCCATTCCCCATGGCTAAGCTGGCAGGTGAGAAATCAGGCCTGTTAGAAGTAGGCCTGGGGAACAGTGGCTGAGTCATAACCCATTCAATCTGAGGGTAATTACACAGCTACAGAATAATGTTGAGATCTCTGGAAGAGAACTGTTCTTTCCTATCACAATAATTATGGATTGTGGGTGGTAGCTCCCTGGTAGCACCCCAGCCTCAAATGCACAAGGCCTGGCTTTGATCCCCAGCACAAATTTCCACAAGTCAATTTCTCTGACATACTAGCTGTCATTTAATTATGCAATGAATGTCCTCTTTGGCCATGTCATAGAATTCTAAACATCAATGACCGTACTTTGTCTTTCCTCTTCTAAGATAGCTCCCAAATATGGATCTGTGGAGTGAGAGCATCGTTTGATTAATGACAGGAAGAAACAAAGGTCAAAAATGTTGTGACTAAGACTGCATGAGTGGCAAGCCTGGACCTAAATCCCAGTCCCTAACCGCTATCATATCCCATCTCCCTAGGATCTTACAAACACACGGATCATTGCTGGTTTAAGGGCATCAGTTTGCATTAAAAACTAAATGACATTCAGTACCATGTGACTTAGGATCTGAGGTTTCAGTTATAGCTGCCCTACCAAATAAGGCCATTGGGTTCTCCAGTATCATTTGTTGTGTATCTTATCCTTGAATTTCCTCATTTATCTATAAAGCCACCAAGTTCCTTACTTCCTGTGTCTTTTTCAAAGCTACCTGAACGAGCAACTTCCTGCTCAGACTGCAAGAGAGAGGGCAGTGCCCATCTCCACATTCCATCCACTGAATCTCTTCACTCAATAACGAAGGGTAATTTGCACCTGTCCAATGGAGGCCAAATTCAACGAATTGTTGAGCCTGTAATCACAAACCACTTAAAAACACACGGTGTTCTTTGAGTATTTCTTCATTTCTAAAATACCACTCATGTTTCCCTGAAGTCCTATGCTGTTTTAAGGTGTCAGTATAGAAGAAATTATTTCTATTTTTTGTATCTGCTAAATGTACACATACACAGACATGTTCTTGTGTGTCATAATTCGTAAGAAGTTACCACAGAACTTCAAAAGAAAATAACATGCATGCTTTAAAAATCTCTTAACTTATGAAGGAGGAGTATAATTTAGATACAAAAGTACAAAACTAAGACCAGGGAGGCCACAGGTGAAGAAGGGAAACAGCAGAGATGGATCCATGTGCTTGCAGGGTCCACAGGGGCCCACACTCTGGATATCTGGGCAGAAAACACACCTATGGCTAGCTAGTGGTGGCACAATTGATGATCTAGAATCTACTTTTATCTGTTATTTTGAAATATGCTGTTGAGCTGGAGAGATGGTCCTGAGTTCAATTCCCAGCCACCACATGGTGGTTTATAACCATCTGTAATGAGATCTGGGCCTTCTTCTGGTATGAAGGCAGAACACATAGTAAATGAATAAATCTTTAAAAAAAAAGCTATTGTCATTTTGGAATATAATAGAAGAGGACAAAGGGAAGAAATAGTAAGTTTGAATTAAACATTAGAACCCTCAAAATATAACAAATAAAAGGTTGGCCTCTGGCCCAGACTCATGTTTGAAGCCCATCTATGGCATTCCCGCAGACCTCGGACAAGGTACTTGGCTCCTCTAAACGAGTTATTAAAGACAAGGAGAGGACTGAACACAGGCAACATAGACAAACCTGTAACACTTGAGAATCTGCAGCTATGTCAGGTTATATGTGGTTTCCTGTGCCAGAAACTGTTGTAGCTTCCCTGCTTGGTTTCTCCCCGCACACTGCACAACCTCTAACAGAACTGATTATAGACCAAACATAGGTTCTTATACTTATTTTGATCATATCACCAATAAGTGATATTCTTAAATTATCAGATTATCCAAAAGTCTGAGATGCTTAGGGCAGCCAAATTCTAGAAAATAATCTAGAGCCACATGGTTGGCTCATAGCTTTCTGTAACTCCAGTTACAATGCAGTGCTCTTCTGGTTTCCAAAGGCAACAGGAACACACACAGTGCACAGACATACATCCAGGCAAAACACCCATACTCCTATGATAAAACAAAAACAAAACATAAAAAAATCCTAAGACCCAGGGAGGACACTGACTTGGAGTGTGGCAGAGTGCAAATGCTCTTAAGACTGACTCAGGACTTAACTGTGTCATCTTCTATTTATCATGTCATGTATACTTTATTAAATCAAGCCTTTCGGCCATCAAAAACACCGGGAAGCAGCGAAAGGGAATATAACACATGGTTGTTGCGATTATCTCCAAAAGATTATAAAATAGAAAGGGTACAGGTGTTTTTTTTTATTATTATTGTTTTTTTACTAAGTCACACTATGTAGCCCCGGCTGTCCTGAACTCTCTATGTAGACCAGGTTGGTCTCAAATTCAGAGATGACATGCTTGCCTTTGCCTCCCAAGTGCTGGGACTAAAGGTGTGTGTTATTCCTGGCTTGTTTAGAATTACATAAGCTTGTATTTATGCTGTAAAAATTTGTGATAACATAGATACATAAGCAAATCTGACATGGAGTCAAAATCAAATGCAAAGCTTGACTGTACTTTTTGAAAATAAGGCCTCTATTAAAGGTATATGGTTTTAAAAGAAAAAAAAAAAAAACCCAAACCAACAAACTGGTAACTTACATAAGACGTTTCTGTAACTACTTCCCTCAAATACTTCATCCCATGGAAAATCCCTGTTGGACCCTATCCTATGATCCTAGATACTGTCTCCCTACTGTTTTTATATTTTTCCCTGAACTACATTCAATATCCAAGTGCGCACTCCATCTCATTGGGGTCATAGGAATTTCAAAATTGTACACATCCATGGCAAGATTTGATCCATTATCCAATTCATTCCTGTTTTTCTAAAATCTCAGCCAATGGTGTCACCGTTCTTGTTCCTATGAAAAAATGAGTCATTTTCTTTTTCAGACAGATTGTCTGCAGACTTGCTATGTAGCACTGGCCAGCCTTGAGCTCATCAAAATCCTCCTGCCTTCACCTCCCAAGTGCTGGCATGACAGGAATGTGCCACCATAGCCTGCTTCATGGTATCACTAAATTCTGTCAGTTTTGCCACCAAAATACAAGCCCTGCCCGCGGGCCCCCCCCATATCACCTATCAGTCAAGTTCTCATCTTGCCCAACCGCCAGTCCTCCATCTACCAAAGCAATGGCAAGCAGAGCATGCCACTCCCCTACCCAGGGTCCATCACGTCCAGAGAAAATCTAAATTCCTTACTGGTATATAGCCCTAAATGGACAAGATCTTGCTAACTTCAGTGCCTTACACTTTCATGACACTCTGTCTGCATATGAACTCACTCCTGCTTTGGGGATACAGGCTTTTTCTCCTCATCTAGGATGCCTTGTTTTCTAGTCTTGGTGTGTCCCTCCTCTCCCCCCATCATTCAAGGTTGTCATTCTCTACTGATCCTATAAACACCAGCACTCTCCCCTCAGGTTCCACCCCCCCCCCAATTGGTTTCTGAGACTATTTCTACCGTCTTCCCAGCTAACAAGCAGTAAGCCCCAGAAGGCAGGATTTTTATCTTGTATTCTGATGTCTACCTATTTACGACTGGTACATGAGCCTTTGGTGAACACTGATGAATAACTCAAGCATTTAGTCAAGACCCTCAGGCATGAAAACAGTTGCCTCACCTGGTGCAAACCTTGGGAATGGCAGACTGTATGCTGCCTTCAGGCAATCGATTGCCTCCCTCCCACCGAAATCTCACTCAAGACTCCTTGGGACATACCTCTTGAATTCCCATCTTCCATAGCAGCTGTTTTAATAGGAGAAAACCCAACCCTCTTATATGGGCAATATTCCCATCCCTGTCCCCATTCCCGGTTCTCCCTGGTACTTCATGTTCTCCCTTTCCTGCTCAAGCCATCCCGGTGTGCACACCTACACTGTGTTGAGCCAAACGACACACACTGGAGTATGAAGTAAGTGAACGAGTCCGTGACTGGTCTTGGGAGAACACACTCTCAGAGATGGGCCTGCACTGGGTCTTAGGATTCTGACTCAGTCATAGGCTTAGTCTCTACTCAAAAGCAATTTTTTGTTATTTGCTATGAAAATAAGGTTTAGGGCCAGCCTTAATAAGAAAAGCATCCCCAGGCCAGTAATAGAGCCAGGAAGCAAAGCAGCTTTGAGATGAGGATGAATAAGCAATCAGATCAAAATGTTAAAAAAGTTCGTAAGCTTTGGATTTTGTCAAACTAAAGCTTGAAACTCAAGTATCTGTTTTTATCCAGCCACTGCCAGTCTTATAGAGATGCCTAAGTGCCTAAGAGCAGATTGGTTTGTAGAGGATGATGACTTGGGCTCGATATTTTATCTAAGAACATAAATTTAATTTTGACATAGTTGTATTTAAAGCAACTACTTCTTGGAAAAGTTTTTTTTTTTTTTCCTGCTTCAACCCAGAAAATAAAATACTGATGAATTCTAATTCTCTCTCTGTAAAGTGACTGTGTTACCGCTAAGACAACAGCGCCAGGGTCAAACTTTAGAGGCATATAACACAATCTGAATGGTACAATATTCCTCAGGATCTACCGAATAAATGGTCTTAAACGAGATGGCAGTATCATTGTTTAAAATATCAGCACTAAGTGTGACAAATGTGTATGCAAATTATAGTGAATATAAGTATGCATACAGTGTATAGACGAAGTGAGGGGACAGAGAGGACGACGGTGGGGGGGGGGTCAGGGAATGAAAGAACGAGGACACGGACAGAAGCAACTCCGAAATGTAATTATGTCCACCCCCTTGATGCAAAAATGTACTGCAACTTCTGAAGCATTTCTTGGCTTGGAATAAAACTCGCCTCCCACAGATCATAAAAACACAAAGTGAATAGGCTGCGATGAGACTCAAGAAAATGCGCAGTGAAAGGAGACTTTGATGCACTTTCATGCTGGTGATTCTTCTTTTTTTAAACGTAAGCTACTAATATTTTAACAAAAAAAATTTAACCCCAAAGTTGCATATTTATATTGTACACAAACTGAAACGAGAGTGCCTTTTAGCACAGTGTACACATGCTTACACAAACTCAAGTTACACACTTAAACAATTTGCATAACAACACAGGAAAAGTTCTGAAATACATAAAAGATTAATATTTCCTAGAAAACTATAGTGAGAACATCAATTTGCTACAAGCATATAAAAACATCAAGTGCTTTCTCGGAGTTTCAAGTTCTCTTCACAGCATCAGTTGCTCACAAACAGTCCTCCTCCAGTCCTCAGTATGGACTTCTGTTCCTCAAGAGGGTTACTTTCCAGGTACATTATAAGCTCAAGAAAACAAACCCAACAATTATGCAATAGAATTACATCAGAACAACTTAATTGCACATTATGCTTTGAAAGTAGGTTTGGATGAAGTTCTCAAACACTTTGGTATATGTTCCTCAGGGACTTATACTACAAATAACAGAAAATCTAAGTTCCTTCCATCCCCGTTTTGCATTAAAATGGACAAGTCTTTGGTTAAAGGTCCACATTTTGGGCGTTTATCATCAATTAAAATGGTCCCCAAACCGGTAAGTGGTGCTGTGTCCTGGTTCACAGACTTTCGGTAACGGGTTTGTGATGCAGCTGGGTGCTCTAATGTTCCTCTGCTATGTTACTGCCAGCTCCAGTTTTACTACCAACAAAGAAATCACCAGGGTTTCACTTCTGAGTTTTCTGTCGTAAACTGTTAACTACAGACACTCCCACAGGACATGATGGTTAGTGCTAGAGAGCATTAGGTTAGATTTAGCTTACTCTGACAGGTCAGTATTGGGTTGCAGGTGAACCTGCATTAGCTATAGAAAGTTGTCAGGTAATGCTTAAAAACCCCAAACCATTCCATGTACAAGAGAAACTGTGGCAAATGCATAAAACAGCAGATATACAAGGCAGACACCAAATATACTTTATTAGCACGAAAAAGCAGCCAGAACAAGGCACAGCAAGCAGAAACAGACGTTAGCAGTCAAAGGGTTAGTGTTGCATACAAATATAGCGTTTCTTTTCAGTAGCCCTGGTGATAGCCAGAGGAATAAAAAATAGCCCCTGCAGCAGCTGGCATGGACCCCAGGAGTGCTCACCAGCAGGGACAGAGCACGGTGACAGACAACGAGAATGGACTTGGCTACTGTAGTGCAAATATCTAGGATGGAGTCAAGAACTCAGTCTGACACGGAGAAGCAACACTAGAATCTGACAATACTTCCTGAAGCGTTCACTCAAGTTGTATTACGTACTATTCTAAGTGACCAAAAGTTGCCAAGTAACGTTATTTACAGACATGGTGGTTGTACAGTACCTTTTAGATCTGCAATTTAGGTTTTCTGTGAAGAATTACCTGCACTAAAATGCTATAAGTTGTACTTAAGTAATGCAGCTATGAGCTTACAACAAAGAGATAAGTAACTGCCATCCAAATGATTAATTACAGGTTAACATGACTCGACATGAGCAACCAGCGGAGTCACTTTCATCTGATGTGCCTGGGCATCATCTAGTGTCGGTTCCCTCTGGGCTCACAAACTCAAGGGCACAGGAAAAGATCCAATTCTGATGAAACAATATGCGGACTGCACGTGTCAGCTGAGAAAAAATGCCACTCGAAACTCCAACTGTATGCCTGTCCGCAGCCACAGCACTCAGCCCAGACGGACACCAAGGGCTCTGAAACAAGAGTCTACTACTACTAACCTTTAGGGCTGAAGTCTGAAGAACTAACTAACTACCTTAGAGACCTCAGTTTACTTGAGAGTCTCTTTCTCTGAGACAAAAGGACACTGGCCATAAACCACATTGACACTGCACAAAGCCCTGTGGCCAGGAAACTGCATTTTTTTTTTTCTCTAAAAGGAAGGCAGTCTTTTCTTTATTTGTTTTGGACTTTCAAAGCTTGATTTATAGTTAACTACAAACATTACTACTTTTGGAAGGTTATAGAAAAATTCTTAGAAAAAATAATTTCAAACGTTAGTCACACTGTTGAAATACCCATCCAATATTAATAATTTGTTCTTCAATAAGAAATAGAATTCTCCATAGCAAATGCCCCAGAGTTTCCTCACTCAGTCATCACAGCCATTTAAAACCAAGCTGCTTTCTAACTAGCTGTTTTCCCAGCCCTGGACACCTGCAAACCATCTGTTGTTCCTAGGCACCTTTGTCTGAGTAACAGAAGATCCCACTGGATAGAGGCTAATGACTAAGCTCACATTCTGGGTGAACAATCCTAGGGGCCAACTCTGTGCTTCCTATGGCTGTACTGTCTGATACACACAAGAGCAGACCTAGGTAATGCCCTTTGGGGACAGGGGTTACTTTGCCTTGACCGGTTCTCGCTCTAACCAGCGAACCCTAACTTTCTGTTTATAGTGATATTCTTTTAAAAAGTCCTGTAACACTGACGGCAGAGGGAGCCCACCAATCCCATCATACGTGGTGCACCTGCAGATCACCGCACGGCAGATATACTGCAGGCTGAAAGGAAAAGTCCTGTTCAGTGATATCGTAAGCAAGGGTTCAAAAAACATGCAAGAGCTAGGGTCTTTATAATGTTCCAGGAGCCCAGTGACAGTGGAGGAGTGAAACACGCAAGGGTCGTGGGCATCAAAGCTGAAGTTGTGGTTCCACTGTTCGATTCTAGCGTGCAGGGATCTGTTATAGCGTCGGAAGCTCACGGAGAAGAGGTAGTCCTCCTGCGCAGAGTCCCTGAGCAAAAATGTGCCTTCAGGTTTCCCTTCCAGAAGGGCTTCTGCTTCATATCGGTCCATCACACCCCAGTAACAGGGATTCCCTGTGATCTGAAGCAAATCTGGCACAAGGCAGTGTATGTAATCGATCTGCGTATGAACTTTCCAAGCTCCCTGCCTGCTAACGTGAGAGTGGCTGTCCCCAGACACCTGGCGCTGCTTCTGCCTCCGTGACTGCAGACACAGGGTGGTTGAGTCTTCTTCTGAGTCACAATTTGTTTGTGGAACTGCAGAACTGTCTCCACTTATTTCTGTCATCCCAGGGGCTAACTTTGGTCCCAGTTTGTACAATGGATTGACCTGTGCAGTCGCTTCAAATGTGTGTATTTGTGCATTGGGAGGGGGGTCCACCCCTTCCTCGATACTAAGCCGCCTTCTCTCTCGGAGCCTATCTTCTTCATCTTCTGTAGACACCAGCGAGGGATCAAATGTATCGAAAAAGGTTGAATGTGGGCTCACAGGAGCTGTATGCTGTTTAATCAAATGCCACTTTTGTGCTAAATCTGAGCCAGCAGGAAAAGGGCATTTCTCCAGCATTAATTCAGAAAGATGGATTTTTCTTTTATTGGAAAAGAGAGGCTTTGACTGCTTGCTGTAAGTTCTCATGG